>NC_069660.1:246826362-247126362 GCF_027244095.1 Hemicordylus capensis | reverse complement strand
AAAATGATGCCACAAGAGATTGAAGGCAACTTACTTTAGCACAATGCAGTTCTTATTACTACTAGTCTCAAAATGGCTGTTCCCCAGGCTTCTGTTCTCAGCTGGTGTTCACCAGAATTACTTCATTCCCAGCACCCACCTTGATTCTTAGTGCAGGTGGCCATCGTTATTCTTGGGGCTTCCATTTTCACCTATAGGCAGGAAACTTTGAGTAAATGGGAATTGAGGGGTTAGGTTCCTAACCAAACAAAAAGAGGGAGAGGGAGAGGGAGAGGGAGAGAGAGAGAGCAAGCAAAAAAATTGGGGCGGGGGAGGACAGAAAAGAGAGAAGAAAAGAACAGTACTTTATTCTCCAGGTATCCAGCTCTCCAGCAATGCTCCCCCAAACCCCCAAAATGGTCAGATATTCACCACCACCCCAATTTTTTTTAAAGAGCCACAAAATGGATCTTTGCTGGAAAATGGCAGCCAGAAATGACATCGGAAGAAATTTCCAGGTCATTTCCAGCCACTCAAAATTGCATAGGTGGATTTCACCTATTTTTCCACCCCCAGATAATGAAAACAAGGTCTCTAAGACCCAACTGCAGATACATGAAACCAAATATTGCACTTATGAAGCTAATCCTAAAACCAATCTGCAGGAATATCCTGAAAATGCAAGTTTCTAATATGCTGAGAAAGCACAAACCAACCATGGCTTTTGTGGCAAGGGACACCCTGCCCACTGGGGCAGAATTCATGTCAATTTTTTCAAAGGAGGCCAAGCTTCCTTCATCGGTTTCAAAAAGACCTGTGTGCTTATACTTCTGAGACTTCTGTCCCTCAAGTGTTCAAGAGCTGGAGAGCAAGGGTGAGTTTGCTGAAATGTGTCTGCAATCACAGTAACTTAACACTAACTTAACTGCAATCACGCTAACTTAACACACTAACTGGGAAATAAAACTCAAGGAACTCAGTAGGACTTACTTCTGAGTAAAGGTGCTTGGATTGCACTGTATTCCTTACAAGAATTATGAAGAATAGTTGAGATTTATAGCCTTTCCTGAGAAAGTTTGTTCTTCCTATGCAAAATGTAACTGTGCATGATATAGTTTTCCTTTGGTTTCATTTTATGGGCAAGTTATGTTTTGATAGGATTAAAAATCCAATTCCTTGTGAAAACACAAGTAGAACAGAATAGATATGTGATGATTTAGCATTGCTGTTGTGGATGGGATTCATAAATCAGACTAACTACATGTTCCATTTTGCATAAGGGAAGATCCTCATAAAGTGTTTTTTAAGCACTTTGTAAAATGAGCCTTTAGTAGCATGACCGGAATACATAGACAGCTGCTGCAGCATACTGGATATGGACAACATGCCACATGTGTCCAAAAAAACAGCATACACAAATTAGCCCTAGGAAGACCTTGGCAAAATGTGTCAACTCAATTGTCCCTTTCTGTCTTGACAATGAAAGCAAGGTGACCTAACAGAACAAACAGTTCATTGTTCTAATCATTGCCATCTAGAAAACAAAGGCAGATAAACAGGAACTTCGCTGAGCTTTAATTGTAAATAGACTGAGATGGCAGTCTGGAATCACCCACCCAATTTACTGATGGGTAAATGTCTGAAAACAGGTTTGCCAATGAAACTAGTTTACTTACCCCAATCACTGACTATAAAAGCAAGACGCTGGTAGCTCATAAACAGAAGTGTAAATCAGCAGGAAAGCTGAGTTTCTCCTTACTTTAAGCACTGGAGTTGGCAAGGAGACTAAATTGACACTGGGGAATGAAAGCAATTCCTTGTTCCTTTACAGTCTACCAATTGAGTTTGGAAGGAATCAGTGACATTCAGTAGGAGCCTGTGTGACAAGGGAAGCCATCGGTTCTTTTAGAAGGCATCTGAGATAGGGTTAAACAATCCAGTCAAACACTTAGATAGCACAAGAAGTTATCTATAGATTTTGAGATTTGAAATTTTGACAGATTTTCCCTTTTTTCACATCCCAGAAACAACTATACTACCCTTTTGTCCAAGAACGCCCACTTAGTGTGCACTAAGTGTGCATTCAGTGTGCACATACACAATAGCCTAGATTGTTCAGGGCAGCAGTCTGCACTAGAGTCTTTTAAAGTGTTTATATGGCAGGCCTCCCACGCCTGCTTGCTCCTCACAGCTGTTCTGTCCTTCACTGGTCTGGGTTTGGCTGTGAAACCAGTCCTCTGAGGATCCACCAAAAGCCAACTCTTCCTTTCTCGAATCAATCCTCGCTTCCTCCTCCTCCTGCGCCTCCTCCTTTCCACTTTTCTCCCTGCCCTCCTTTGCACACCACTTGGGCAACTGTTGCCTGGACTGCCCTCTGACATCAGTCACACATGCATGGAAATAATCTCATGCAGTAGTGTGAGGAAAGCCTGATGGTGCACATGAGGATATATGAACAGGGTCATCTGCTTTTATTGTGCAAAACAACCTGGTTATGCAGAAGGGCTTTTTTTTTTTAAGCAATGCTCTCAGTTTAACCCAAATATGTAATGTTCCTATATGTTTCAACCAAATATGCTGTTGAAAAACTCATCTCCTACTAGAGATATATATGGAGGCTTGATAGAAATCTGTTTTGGCCACTTTGGCCCAGTGCTGATGTAATATGTTGATCTCTTAATCCTGGAAAAGATATTGGGAGTGGATCATGGGATCATGGCCTCTCGTGCTCTGTCTCTGCATAGCATTAACTATGGTTAATGCGCTGATAATTATGTCTCTGATAATGCTAAAAATCATGGCCAGCACTAGTTTTTAACCTGTGTTCGTGGCATCAAAATCTGAAGTAGAGGTGTGCACAGAACCCCTCTGGGCAGTTTGGTTCAAATTTGAATTGAATTTGAACCGAACTGCTGGTCTGCGAACCGGTTCATTAGAATCAACCAATAGTTTGGTTCATGCACTCGAACCAGGTTCAACCAGTTTGGCCCAGCTTGGGATGCTTGTAAAGGAGGTAAGGATTCACCTTTACAAGCCTCAGGGATCCCTAGCAACTAAAATTGATTGATTGATTGATTGATTGATTGTATTTCTATACCACCTGATATAGAAATCTCCAGGAGGTGTACAAAATGTAGTTGAAAAGGGCGGGCAGGCGGGAGGTCACCTTACATGCAGCTGCACAACAGCTCCTTGGTGGCGGTGGTCCAGTCCAGTTCAAGCGCGAACCGGTTGAACCAGGTCGGTTTGAGTTGAACTGGGTTCTATTCAGACAGGTTCTGCTCATCCCTAATCTGAAGCTGATTTGGAAACCCTTGCTAAAGTTAACCATAGTTCCTGTTAATGATGATGTGGTGTTCTATCTGCATTGACTTTAACCATGGGACCAGATCACATAATGCCTCTCTCTAGTCTGGCCATACATATGAAGGGGGTTAGAATGCACCTCCCATCCCCTCCCATCTGACACACTAGCCCAGCATCAAGTGTCTCCAGATATCAATGTGGGGCTGTAATGTTTGCATATGGCTTTTTATCTTCTGCACTACAGAGCAGAGAGGGAGAGAAAGAGGCAACATGGCTAATGGAGAATGAAGTGGAGCAGGGAGCAAGAAGGAGGATGTCAAAGACCCCTGAGAGTATCAGTCTACCAATCAGAAAAAGCCAGAGCAGAGGGAGAGGCAACACGAAGGGCAATAAAGAGGAAGACCCTTCCTCACTCTCTCTACTCCTAATGTCCCCTAGTGGTCACTAGGATAGAAGGAGCAAATAGATGATGCCCCTGTAGCTGTGTCTCCCAACAGGTATAAGGCAGCCTCCTATGTTTCTGTGGCACCATACATACAATGCATGTAGGCCAATTACATGCAGCCATTTATCAAATCCAGGAAGTTGGTCATGCAAAATTGTTTCATGTGCATCAAATGCTACATGTATTCAAGCATGATGGCTCCACTTGGATATTCAGGAACAACAGAAGTGTGCCAAGTGAGTGGGGAGGGCAGGTGTTTTCTTGCTGCCCTCCACACATCTGTCCAAATTGGGGAAAGGTATCATTCAACCTAGCTCATAGCTAATACAGACAAGGGCAAGGAAGTGGCAATTTGTCTGAGAGAGGGAAGGAAGGCCCACTGCCCACTCTCACTCCCTTGACTACAGTGAAGAGGTTGGCAACATTACATCTGCAGTTGGTTTTGTGTGCTTTAAAAAGATACTTCAAAAATTTCTTCTTTTTGTTTTTATTTAAAAATACAAATGTTGGGTGGGGGAAGGAATAGAATAACTTGTAACAGTGACTGAAATGATGACAGTATGAGATTCAAGATTCAGTTCAAGGTGCTGGTTTTGACCTTTAAAGCCCTTAACAGTTTGGGCCTGGGATACCTGAGGGACTGCCTGCTCCCAAGGGTTTATGCCCTCTTGACAAGGTCATCTGAGGGGGCTCTGCTCCGGGTGACGACAATGAGCCTCCGCTGTCGTGCACACAGGACAGGGCCTTCTCTGTTGCTGCCCCCAGACTCTGGAATGCTCTCCTGGTGGCTATTTGCTCCTCGGTCTCCATCACAGTTTTTAGAAAGCATGTGAAATCTTGGCTTTTTACTCAGGCTTTTACAGTATATGATAGTCTCTACGGCTGCTTCTTTGTATTTTGTATGGTTATTTTATGCTTGCATTTTAAATCTTTTTAGTCAGATCTATGTTTTTATATTTTAGCTTATATTTTAATTGTGTAATTTTTATAGACTTGTTTTTATTTTTGTGTGAGCCACCTTGGGATTGTTTTAATGAAAGGCGGTACACAAATTTAACAATAAAAATAAACAAAATAAAAAAGAAGATGAGGTGGAAGCTCCGATGTAACCTCTCGAATGCACTGATTAAAACTCTTTTAAAGTTACAAAGCAGAAAGGAACATGCAACGAAACGAATATCTCATTTCTGAGTGTGTCCAGGATCAAAGTCCTCTTTCGACGTATAAAAGGTTTGTTCCAGTCTCCAAGATACAGGTTATTGCGACAGCAACAGGAAGAGTCCTGCCAGATCCAGATTTCCAACTACCCCCACATCAGCACCATCTCCCATCACCTTCACTGGCCTTTTGTTTACATTAACATGTGTCTGACCTCAGAGTGATGTCCTCATATCCTGTGGCATAGGGTGGAAAGTGGGGAAGGGGAGAAGGATTTCAGAGATCAGCCTGGATTAATTTTGCAAATAGTCTGTGCTTTCACAGCAGCCTGCTCTTCCAGTGACAGCACTTATTTTCTCTCCTCCTACTAGCAATTCTCTGGAGGCCTTTTTTGCATTAGCTTCGTTGTTCCCCTTCCAACTAACGAAACTTCTTTTTATTCCCCTCTAAACCGTTCTTTTCACTTTTAGCTGCTGCAGACTGCCATTCTAACCTGACTCTAACTTTGTCCCATGCATACTTGTTTTTACAACTGTATTTATTCTAGCCTGCCTTTTACGAGCTCTGGCCTTGATCTAGGTGACCGGGAAGTGTAGTGAGTCCTGTTCTTGTGGAGCTCCTCTCTTCTGTTGGAGATAATTACTTCTATAGCAGAGCATTTCAGGAGCTCACTTACTCCCATTACAGCAGACGTTAACAGGGTCTCAGGGGCAAGCATGGAGATTTATGTAAAATTAAACTAATCTACTCTATTTATAAGTACATGCTGATAGAAAAGACATAGTTAGGTATAGACCTAACTGCTGGCTTTATGGTGGTCAGAGACCCATGGAAGCATGGTGCTCAGAGGGAGGGAGAGCTAGAAGCATTCTGGAAAGAAGAAGAAGAAGAAGAAGGAAGTTGCTCTCAGGAAATTCCTGAGTATATTCTATCAATAGAGGGGTCTTAGAGGGAGAGATATAAACAGGAAAGAGAAGGGGATCCTAACTGACAATTTCTACTCCCAATGCCCCTAGTGGTCAATAGGGTTACTGGTGCAAAAGGTTGATGCCATCTGGAGCTGGATCTCCAACATCCACCTGGGAGGTCACCCGTGCTTGAGTACCTGTCAGAGGGAAGGGGGAATAGCACTTCTACTGCCTTCAGGAACGACATACTCATGGCCCACACCTTGGCTGCATTCTTCCTCCTGCCACAGCACACTTTTGCAATGGCACCTTACTAGAGAGTAATGTCGATTGGACTCAGATGGACTCACTTCTGACTAAACGTGTTTAGAATTGTGCTGCAAGTTTTAAATAGTTTAAACTTAATTGATGTTGATGAGATGTGATGAATATTTTTCAGAGATCGCCCCAAGAAAGAGTGGGAGCTTAAAAGACTCACACATTGATACCATAAGATACATATTTTATTAAAATATCAAAAAATATCTTCAGTTTAAGATGAAAATTAGTTGCTTACCATTTCCACTTGTGCTCCAAAAAGCATGGAAATTGGTCAACTTAACTTCTGTGCCATGTGGGACTTTGTACAGGTTTTTCTACTTACATGTAAAGTCTTTGTATATTGTGTTGATGTTACAGGTTAGGCTTCATGCAGCCACACATCACTTTTAACTTTCGGTTCAACACTGGGCTGGAGTGGGATGTGCCCAGACAGAAATTCAACAGGTGTACCCACCACTCACTTGCTAGAGATGAGCCTGTTGCATTTCTGCCTGATGCATTTCTACAAGGCACTTCCTCTGAAAAGATACTGAATATTGGATTGCAAATTGGTGGTGTGGCAGAGTGGAGAAACCAATGGGATGTGTGGCTTATTGGGACAAGTGTATAGGGAAAGGAACTGGAGGCAATAGAGGAAATGCATTATGCAGCTTACAAAATTATAGCTCCCATCAATGGAAAACACCATGTGTGCTTCCACTGGTTGATGAGTCTCTTCCCTTTCCACCCTTTATTCAGGTCCCTTGAAAGCTAGGAACTTGAATTCTTTTTTAAAAAGAAAAAGAAAATAAATTTAAAAATCCCAGGCTTTGTGGGGGGGGACACCCCTGCAACAAATTCTTTTCTAGAACACCAGCTTCCTTACGGCACCACAAAGTCAATATGACCACGTAGCTGTCTAAAAAGTTCTGGTTTCTTTATCCAAACCCAGGACTCATTGGAGAGTTCCGTTTAGGAAAGGGGAGCTTTTGATAGCCTTTGAGATTGCCATTATGCTTCTTGCCTCCTGCTTCGTTTGAGTATCTTTAAGATATTTTCAGAGCCAAACATCTGACCCTTGCCCAATCCTAGCTTCTGTGCTTGGCTCTGTGTGTCTCCTCTCCATAGTCTATTTCTCACATTAAAGCATTTTGTGGTTCTTTGAAAGAAGGCACCTCTGTGTTTTTTTAAATCCATTGTATTGTTAGCAAGAATCACAGCGCATTGGCCTCACACATTGCTCAGCCAAGCAGCATCTCCCCCCCCCTTTTGCTTTTCTTTCCTTTCTCTTTAAAGCAGCAGCAGCCTATATGCTTGAAAGTTCTGTGGTTTAGTTTGGAGTTCATTCATCCCTACAGAGAACTTGTTCTGCCAACATCTACATACATGTCAGCCTAAATAGCAACAGATGTACAGTACCTTGGATGTATAAAATTTTCATAAAATATAACAAATGCTGTTTTTCCACTTGGGATGAGTCATTAACCATATGCTTGTGATATTACAGCTTTTCCCCTTCTTTTTTTAAGTTAAGGCCTAACTCAGATGGTATGGAATAAATTGGGTACAGAGAAAGGGGGTTCACAAGATGGGATTTGTTCCTCTGCTTCTCTAATACTTGGCAACCCCCACCAGACACAACAAAAAGAAGAAGGTAGGTGGTTATATATGACGTTGGCCTTCCAGCTGTTGCTTGACTACAACTCCCATCACCCCTGACTATTGGCCACCATGACTGTGGATGATGGGAGTTGTAGTCCAACAACAGCAGGAGGCAGGGGCGTAGCAAGGTTGGAGTGGGCCCAGAGACAAGATTTTAAAATGCGTCCCCTCACTGAAACTCAGCTCATGAAGTAAAGAAATCTTAAATGAGGCTGAATAGTGGCAACAAAAAGCATACACACACACACACACACACACACACACACACACACACACACACACCCCTATGTGCCACAACAGAACATCATCCTAATTTTTTTTTTAAAGGTTTTGTAAATTGTGGACGATGCAAGTCATGTAATGGTACTAGCGAAAGACATGCTGTTCTGGTAGTTCCAGGTCTTAACACTCACATTGATTTCAGAGGATGAATACAACTGAAGGAAGCCCAGGCGGGTGCGTGGCTGGGGGAGTCAGTCATGTGACTTGCCTCTGGGCCCGCCCCAGGCAGTGGGCCCCCAGGCAACTGTCTTCCCTTGCCCTATTATAGTTACGCTCCTGTAGTGAACTCTCAATGTGATCAAACTAAGCCACACCGTGAGAGAACATCAGTCAAGATGGAATTTAAAAAAAAATGCCCATCTCCAAGCCATGCAAACATGGCGGGAGGGTCAAAGTTGTGCAGACCTGGTTTTATGAAGCCTTGGGTGATGTTATTGGGCATTAATCAATAAATACAGTGGGTGGCATCCAACAATGGACTTATGTAAGCTAATGCAAGGCTGCTGCACCAGCTACGTGTGCTAAATCTGGAGCTTGCCTTCCAGACTAGTGTTGTGCAAACGCAAACATGTCAGCACTTGCACAACAGTTCCACAACCTGTGGCACGTCTCATATGTTTTAAAGAGAACTTATAAGCCAATGCACAGCAGCACAAGCGCACAATAGCTTCCTTCAGAAAATCCCTGGGCTTTAGTGCAGCTCTGTGATCTCCCTGCACTGGTGCAACTTGGTTGGTTTGCACATGTACATCATTAGTAGGCTGCTACCTGAACAAAGAGGCACCTTTTAAAGTGGTGGTTCTCTTATATTTAGCAGCGGGAAAGCAACTCTTCCTATCCAGCCCCAGCACAACATCCCTCCAGCGGCTGTTGCTGGTGCCTACCTTATATTTCTTTTAGATTGTGAGCCCTTTGGGGACAGGGGACCATCTTATTTATGTATTTTTTTTTCTATGTAAACTGCTTTGAGAACTTTTGTTGAGAAGTGGCATATAAATATTCTTCGTAGTGGAATGTGGCCTTTTTATCCAGGGATGTTAGAGAGCAGGTGTAGCCTAGTGGCTAAGAGACTAAGCAATGAATCAGGGAATCCCCCGTATGAACCTCACCTCTGCCTCAAACTCCCTTTGTGTCCCTAGGTGAGTCAAGACCCCCTTTGCTGCATGGGGATGATGGCAATAGTATGTGAGTCTTACAGGGCAGTTGTGAGGATCATGAAAAGATAATACACATGGAGCACTTTTGGCACTCAAATGTTAAGTATTGTTACTAGGCCAAGCTCTACCCAATTATTTGGGCTCCTTGAGCTGTTTGTATACTTTCGTGACTGAACATTCACATCTTGACAGCATGACATGGGAGGCCAAAAGTGAATTTTGAGCAAGGGCATGAGAGTGATAGACCCTGAAGTGGGAAAGGCCCAATCTCCCAAACTACCAATTTCAATTTTCCCAAACTCTCCAATTGGTAAAAACTCTCCCTGTCCACAGATATGTGTACACTGTGCGGCCTGGAATTCTGCAGTGTTTATTTCCCCAGTTTCCTACCTGTCCAGAGGCAGACATCATGTCTAAATAGGAGCACGTGCACAGCCTATCTCCATAGGGCTCAAGCTAAAACTTCATTTTCTTCTCTTGCATACCATACAAAGTAGGAAGGATTGCTGTACTAAGATCCAGTACAAAGTATTAGAACACATCAACTTGCCATAGGTGTCCACAGGAATTTTTCTGGGGTGACAGGCAAAGTATATCATACGAATATATACAGGAAATGTGTTAACAGAAACCGAATCCAGCCATGAATCTTGGGCGGGGGCGGTGGGGTGGGGAGGTCACTCCTCCACTGTCAGTGAGCATTCATACTAACCTGCCCATGCACTCAGATAAGTTTCAGAGGTTCTCTTCTGTACAGCCCCCTCCCTACTGCCATCTGATGTCAAAACTGGAAAGAGGGCCCTCTGGGGAGTGATGCCTTATTTGTGGAATTCCCTCCCCAAGGAAGATCCCCTAGAGAGTTGTCAAGCCTCCAGGAGCCTCCAGGAATCAGACTCAATCCCCAAGTGAAACTGAAAGCAATTCTAGAGATTTTAATGGCTTGATATTGTAAAAAACATTGGGGGAAATATCAGGGGAGGGCAAGGGCATTGCCACCATTGTGTGTGGGGTGGGGTGGGGTGTGTGTGTCAAAGAGCCTAGGCCACCATGCCTCAGAAGCCACACCTGGTGCCCCAGCCACACCCCCTGCATTTGGCATCAGACGCAGGGGGCATTGCCACATTGTAAACAGGGCTGTGTGCCCCATTTGCAAGTAAACTTAGGCCAGCACCGCGTTTGCAGTGCGGCTGGGATCGGCTCTCCCTGCTTGTAAAAGCAGAGAGACACGTTCCCAGCCAGGCTGGGAACCCAGCGCTGGTTGAAGCTTCTCAAAAATGGAGCCATGGCAGGGGGCGTTGCTGGGGTGGCTGGTGGAGGGCTGAACAGGGGCCGCAGGTGTCCTCACTACACCACGTGGGGGGGGCGTGGAATTCTCCAGGAGTAGCTTCAGTCAATGTTGGCAGCTCTGCTCACCAAACACTCACGTTGTTGTCCTTTCAGCACCAGGCCAAGTCTCTTCGACTTTTAAAGTTTTATTTAAAATTGTCTGCTGCTGTAAACGCTGTTTGCATGGCTTGGAGATGGGCATTATTTTTAAAATTGCAATTTTATTCTTCTGTTTTGAAGGGAGGCAGGGTTTGCCTGTGCTTACCACCCTGGAAAGCAGATACCCTGGAAATTAGACTGAGTGCTATCAAAGTGACATCAAAATAATAATGTACATAAAGTCACCTCAAATTAGAGGAACTTAAATCATGGAGGAACCCCAACCCTGGAACCCAGCTTCTTCCTCACCCTATCAGCACTTGCGTATGTGCATGTAAGGAAAGTGTGCTCCTAATGGTTCTCCTGCTGTGCTTCTGTGCTTGGGTAGGTAATGTGGCTGTTCTTGAGGCATAAAGCACCCAATGGTTCCCACGGAGACAGCGCACCTCCACACTAACAATAAGAGCCATCTCAACATCAGTCTGCCTGACTTGTTACCGTTAAAGCACAGTCTTTAATTGAAATGCTTTGATGTAATTAGGCATTTGTGAGGTAGTTGATGTAGAACCCAGAGGAAAGTGTTGTAGCATGCAAGGACAAGGAAGTGGAGTAGAATCAGGAATATTAATAGTTAGATCTTATTTACAGAGAGGCAAGTGCAGACTGCTTTCAATGCTCTTGCTGCTGGTTGTTTGTTAGCCCTGCCTCCATGCCAGGAATGGACTAAATGAAACTAAAGCCCCATTCAAAAGCTCGCCTGGGTCAAGGAATGGATCAACCAACACCACAGTTGCCTATATTACATCCAGAACAGCTTATGAGCTTCAGAAGATAGCAGTTTTATCGGTTTGGCTTACACTGGTTATTCCTCCAGAACTCTTCTTCCTCATCCAGGAAACATATAATTTACCTATGTATTTTCCAACTTGATGCTGGCTCAGTTTTCTGGCTGACAGGAGTTGAACCAGCTGATATAGAGAATACTCTCTAATAATGGGCTGGATTCAGAGAGCCTCTGGCATGAATGGGAGGTGCTTCCACTCATGCAAGAAGGGATGTATCTATGATGCCCCAGGCACCACTTGAAGGGGGGGCGCCATTTTTTAATTTATTTTTTTAAAAAAAATGGCTGCCCAAAACAAAATGGTCACCACGCATGCTCAAATGGCGTCTGTGAGGCCCTAGGCCATGCCAGGCCTCACAGAGGCCATTTGAATATGTGTGATGGCCATTTTGTTTTCAGCGGCCATTAAAAAAAAAAATTAAAAAATGGCCACCGCACATGCTCAAATGGTCCCTGCAAGGCCCTAGAATCCAGCAGGGGGAGGGAGAACCTTTGAAGACACCCCCCCATGGCATTTAGGAAGCCCCCCGAAGGGGCTACAGGTGATTTAAAAAATAATAATTATAATATAATATGTCACTGTACACATATTCAGTTTGGCACTATGTACAGAGAATCGGGGCTTGTGACTACTGAGTTGAAGCTTATGAGCTAGGATTGTATTCATTTGCTCTTACTTTGCTTCTTGTGATAAGTGAGTTAAATGTGATGTCTTAATAATATGGCTATTAATGGTGAGTTTGTCTTTGAATTAGGCACTTCTGTTTAGTTTTCCGAGTACACCTCCACATAGTATTTGGGTATTTCATGAGCTCCAGCGTACTAAAATTTGTAGTTTTCCAGCATTATTTGGTCTGGCTACGTCCACTGCTAAATAGTTTTTGAGATATTAAAAGATTAATGAGCTTGACTTGTATTTTTGCACTGATATTGCGGTAAAGTTATCTGAAATATGGGTGTCAGAAGTTTGGACAGGGGGTGCAATTTCAGTGCTTGCCCTAGGTGCTATTTTCCCTAGATACGCCTCTGCATAAAAGGGATCTTCTCTGATTATGTCAGCTCCTCCCTCATCTGCATCCCTCTCTGCAGCAGTCTATACCATCTGACCTCCCCAGGAGTGGCTCTTGAGGGGGGCAAGCAAAGAGTTACATTGGGTTGAAGAAGGCAGAAAAGCCCTATTGCTCAAGCAGGACTCTGTTCGCACTTCTCTGGAGCCAAGAAACAGATGGTCTTGGTTTTGAACCAATTTCTGGCCCACACAGTCAGGGTTAATTCACAAAACCAAACTGGTATGTTATGAATGCAAGCTGAGTGGGCCTGTTTAGTATTAGGCATGTGGTGATGTGTTCATGAAAGCAGCCAATTCACTACTCTGCCCACATTTACCACATGCCTTGCAAAGCTGCTGAAGAGGTTGAGTTATTGCATGTGTTTAGCTGCAAGTTTGGCTGCAAGTTTGACTTGAACCAATCATATACCTGCTTGGGCACATGCCAAAGACTGCATTCACAACATATCTATGGCGCTTTGCAAGCTGGTCTGTAGCACTGTTCGGCCACCTGTCTTGTGGTAGCAAGCATAAAATGTCCCTTTTGCTAAGTGGTGTCCTCCCTGGTTTGCATATGAATGGGAGATTACATGTGTGAGCACTATAAGATATTCCCCTTAGGGGATGGAGCCACTCTGAGAAGAGCACCTGCATGCTGATGCAGAAGATTCCAAGTTGCCTCCCTGGCATCTCTAAGATAGGGCTGAGAGAGATTCCTGCCTGCAACCTTGGAGAAGCCGCTGCCAGTCTGTGTAGACAATACTGAGCTAGATGGACCAATGGTCTGATTTGGTATAAGGTAGCTTCGTACGTTCCTATAGTATTGTCATCCTTGATATATCTGATTATTGTCAAAAAAAAATATCACATCAACTGCTACTGAAAAGTTGAAAAGTCTGAGAATTTATAGGATTTTAGAGTAGGAGGAGATCTTTGAGGTCTTCTAGTCCAACTCCAAATAAATTCTATAACTTCTCAGTCCTTTCAACTTTTCAGTAGCAGTTGACAATATTCAGATATATCAAGAGTGACTATACTACAGGCACAGGTGGCCAAAGAATGCTACAGTCCAGCCTCATTGTTACAAGCTTTAGTTTCTGCATTTGTTTTATTACAAATCTTGCACTGAGTGTTATCATCACTCCAACAAAGCAGGGGGAACTGCCACGGTCCCTTGCTGCCTACAGCTTTTAATTTAAGCAGACAGCTAGGATCCTAGGATTCACAGCTTAAACAGATGGAAAGGCTTGAGCAAAGAGGTGCAGCTTGCAGCTTCTTCAAAATGTGGCCCATCTTAAGCTGAAGCATATTTTTGTAAGGAGTGGATTCCAGAGGTGTTAACTTGCCTGTCTATTGAGCTTCACCCATGGGGAATCGCTCTTCCAGGTTCCCAGAAAGGCAATATGACAGAGAAGACACCTGAGCAATAGAGTGGATGATATTGCCCAGCCTCCTTCACCAAGGTATTGCTGACATGTGATACCCTACCTTGGTCCTGAAGACATCATCACACATCCATTTGCTACCAGAGCAGTGAACATCTCATCGTTGTCTGTCTGGTCTATTGATCTGTCTGTGCAGAGGGCAGGAAGACCATTATGTCCACTTTCCAATACCTTCACTTGAAACCCTGGAAGAAAAAGGAAGCTGCTATGAAAACAAGAAGCACAGATCTATGGAGATCTGGCATCTTCAATAGTCATCTTCCCTGCTTGGTTTAGTAATCCAGACTTTAATCTTGTCTGGTGGATCTGGACCACTATAACTCTTATTTCACAGGTTCTAGAGCAAAACAAAATGTCAGCTGTCACTAGTTTCAAGATTATAGTTTTATTATCTCCTCTTCCCTGCAATGTTCCCTACATATTACACATTACAGGAAGTGCTAGCAGCCAGGTAAGGGCCCCTCACAAACTAGGACCATAGCAGAAAGGAGATCTACCAAGTCATGGTCCAAAACTGAATCTCACTCCCTCCAGGGATGCCATTTGTCAAGGGGGGAAAGCTCACATAGCTGCAGAGCACTTTTGTTGTTGTTGATAAATAGCAGCTGGGGTAGGGAATGATCCAAACTGGGACAGTGGTAAAGTAAAGCCCTCTCTCCCATCATGGAACCAGTCCATAAGGAACCACAATCCAGCTGTTATTTACCGTGTGTGTGTGGGCAGGTAACATGTAGTTTGTTCCAAGGACATCAAGTGAGTTCATGAGCGTAACCCTGGTATGTGGCCCATTAACTTTAGAAAAGGAAGGAGCAAGGAGCATTACTCAGGGAAGTTTTACTGGTTTTATAGCTTTCAAGCTGCCCCCACCCCACCTTGCTGGTCAAGCTGCAATGTTTTTCATTTCCTTTCTTCCAGAAGAGCAACTCACAGAAAATGTGTGATATTCTCTTGTAGAAGAGCTGTTTTGAAACCTTGAACAGCTTGGCTTAGGTAAGATAAAGGTCCGGAAATAAAAAGGAATCTAAAGGCTAGGAAATGTAAAGCCTTCTCTGTATTCCATCTCTGCTTCCCACCTGCCTGTGGGCCAGCTGAAGCCATCCATCCACAGGGGATGACTAGGCATGCTCCAACATGACTGGAAACATATCTTCATGCATCTCTTCCTCTGCCTGGGTCCCAGTGCCAGTGTCAAAAGGAGCCCTCCCGCTGAGATGGGAGACTTGGCCAACTTGGAATACATTGTGAATTGTTTCAAGGCTTTTCTACCTTCTTGGGCCTTTTGCCCAAATGATAAGTGTGGATTATGCCTTTGCAGGATGGAGTTTTGAGAAAGATCACCAGAGACCAATCTCCTCCTAAATAATGACCTGCAAAGTATCATCTGAACTAAAACCAAGAGGAGATAACTGATTCAAGTGCTATGATGTTTTAGTATTGCAGCTACAGCTGTATCCTGTATTGTTGCTTCTGAATGAGACAGTGTAAGCCAAGGAGTGTCTGTAATTGTTACTTGTATACATCTAAATATGGGCCATCTGTCAAAAGTTGTCTCTGAGTCTACTCTGCTGTTAGTTCTTAACTTTATCCTGACAGTGTGTGTGAAGGGGCGGGGGGCAGTTATACATACAGAGAAGAAAACTTTAAACAGGAGTAAATACTACTAGCAAAATGTACTGCACCGTATTCAAGAGTTGGGGTCCAGAATTATACAATATGGATTGACTTTGAATAAATCTATTTTGCATTGTGAAGAATACTAATTCTGAAGTTTATGCACAGAGGGGAACTGACACTATATTATCTTGCAGAAGATTCTCCAAACCATTTGAGTGTGTTGTTTAATTGAATTGTAGTATTTTCTTCTTTATGTGTTTTGTTTTGGATTGCCTGTTTGTTACGTGTGAAATTTATAAATATTCAAAAATACATGATTTCTTTAAAAAGGCAGTTGTATTTAAAAAATAATAATTGTGCATGTGTTAATTAATCTTGTAAATAGCTCAAAGTGATCCAAATCATCATTCACCATGTTTGTGTGTATGTATCTCTGAAGCAAGCAAACAGGACCCTATTGGGAGGCTCAGTACTTCTCACCGCTTTTGGAGAAACTATTATTAATGAAGCACATTCCAGCCCTTAATGAATATTAGTGAAGCTGTGCATAATGCGCTTCTTGGATTTCCCATACTAACACCTGTTTTATCATCAAGTGGTCTTGACTATCTCTAGTGGATAGGGCATTAAATATAAGGCCAGGGGCGCTGTGCTCAGGAAACAGGTAAAAAAAACCCTGCTAGCTGGCATGAGATATTGTATGTATGGGTTATGGTCAAGCTATCCCATTAAACAAGAATGTGGCACATATTGTCGATGAGCTGCCACACAGTTATTGGAAATGTTCCAGGAGCTGTAAGCTACACCAGCAGCGAGATATTGGATCCTTAGCAGTTGTCATGCAAAATCAGGCTCAATGTATTTCATTCTTTGGGGAACTGTTGTCCTTCACCTCACCTTCACAGGAAGAAGAATGACAAACCAACCTCTCTTCTGACAGAGGGATATTTTTAAGAAAGGAAGAAGTGTCAAATCAACATGTGCCCTATCCACCCCCAGCACAGTACCTCCAGTGACTGTTGCTGGTGTCTGCCTTATGTTTCTTTTTAGATTGTAAGCCCTTTGGGGATAGGGATCCATCTTATTTGTTATTTCTCTGTGTAAACTGCCCTGAGCCATTTTTGGAAGGGCGTTATAGAAATCGAATTAATAACAACAACAACACATCCTGTATGAAAATGGCTTTCAGGCTGGCAACAATACTGCCTAGAGAACTAAGAATCAGCTAAATGTAGTTGAGAATCCTAATCCCCCCCCCCAAGTTACTTAAAAGAAACAACAAGGGGTGTGCAACATATGCATGTTCATCAGGGGGAGGTAGGTCTGCAAGTCCCTTCCACTCTGAGCTTGGAGTTGGCTTAAATTCAAACCAGCCATGAGGAATATTATTCTTTGTGAGAGCTGTTGTCCAAACTGTGTTGAACAGTCAGGAAACCTGAGCTGGCCTAGGCCTGGCCTGAGAGCTTTGAAGTGATTTCTCTTGGTAAGGAAATCATTTCCTTTGTCTGTGGATGCTCAAGAAAAATGCCTCATCAAAGAATGGTTCCCACCAGGCAATTCATTCACACTGTAATTACTTTGTACAAAAGAGAGTATATTTTCTATTCCTGGAAATAAGAGAGGAAGAAAAAGGAAAAGCATCAACACATGACACACACATTACAAACACAAACTGCATGATTTAATATATGCTACAGCAATAAAAAAAAGAAGCTGAAAGGCACCATCTCATACTTCTGGCAATGGTAAACCCCTCCTGTGTTCTACCAAAGATAACCACAGGGCTCTATGGTCGCCAGGAGTCGACATCGACTCGACGACACACTTTAGCTTTACTCCACCCCACCCTACCCCAGCCACATTTGTATCCTGCTCTTCTTCCAAAGAGCTTGGCCTGGTGCTGTCCCAAGTTATCCTCCCAACATTGTGAGATAAGCTAGGCTGAGAGTGAGTAGCTCTATGCACATCTTATGTTTGGCAGTGTACAATTTGTGTATCATCATCATCATCATTACATTTATATCCCGCTCTTCCTCCAAGGAGCCCAGAGTTGTGTATTACATACTTGAGTTTCTCTTTCACAACAACCCTGTGAAGTAGGTTAGGCTGAGAGAGAAGTGACTGGCCCAGAGTCACCCAGCTAGTATCATGGCTGAATGGGGATTTGAACTCGGGTCTCCCCGGTCCTAGTCCAGCACTCTAGCCACTACACCACGCTGGCTCCTTGTATCCAGTCACCGTGTATGGTGACTGACATGCTCCACAAGCCCTACGGAGATGGTAAGGCTTGCGGCTCCATGGCAGAGATTAGGTGGTAGTTCCAGAAGCATTACAGAACTTTCCCCCATTCACGACAATAAGAAGAAAGATGTCACCCCTTCTAGTGTACTGTCTGGTCTCTTCAGTGGAGCTGAAAGCCCTACTATCTTGACAGGGCTCGTGGATAATCTCAGCTAATATGCAGCCATCCATCCAGTTATTCACACATTACATGCAACACACATACAGCAGTACACTTTCTAGCAGAAAGGGCAGAAAAGGTGCCACGTTCAGTTCTAAAATGGTCACATGTGCATTCATCCACAAAAAAATCCAAAACATGTACGTGTGTAGAGGCACCTGTATACACGTAAAACACGATTTCTGAATAGGGCTTGCGACTGACTTGCTCCAAACCAACCATAGCTAAGTGGGCATGAGGTGAAACTGGTAGCAACAAATTATGTGGCAATTGGCGGGGGGGGGCCCGCGGGGAATTCCCACCCTTATTTTCAGGTGACACCCTTATTTTTAGGTGCCATAGCCAGCATCGTGCAAGAAGTCAGTTGCTGATTGGATGGTTTCCCTGGTGTGAACTTGGACGGAACTTGAACTTGGATCATCAAGGGTGCTTGTTTGGGTAGCAAATGTTTACCTGTATAGTGCTGGCTGCAGTCACTTGGAGTCACCTCTTGGCACTTAACGGTAAGGACAGAAATCGTCCCCTCTTGATTGCCATGAAGCAACAGTGATGGTTTCACTTAGCAAACTACCTCTCTGGCTGCCACTGGATTTGAACTCAAGTCTCTATAGTCCATTTCCAACTTTCTATCAATTCCTAGTCCTTGTTTGTCTCCATGGCAAACCTAGACATAAATAGCTTACTTGACTCTGCCTTGTTGTCAGAAATGGTTGTCTTTTCTGCTCTCTGTGGGCCACCAAAAAGGTAGGAAGAGCCTTTGCTCCTTCCCTGCTCCCTCTAAAATGCACTTTGGAAAGGAAAGATGATGTAGCTCCAGCAGGGGGGTCTTGTTCACTATGGAAATGGAGCACAGAAAAATGGAGCACAGAAATGACTGGGCTTTGAGAGAGTCAATGACAGTAAAGAGCTGATGGATCAGTATAAGAAGTCCCAGACTGTGTTCCAAGTTCACAAAAAGGTAGAAAACTCCAGTGAGTGTGTAGGAAATTAAAACAAAGATACCTCTAAGCCCAAGACCACAGGATTTGGAATGGAAAGTTACAAAGTTGCTGGTATCATCTAAACTGAGCTGATGAAGTCTTACAAGCCCATTAGATTTGTGCAACATTGCTGTCATTCATGCACCTGAAGTCACCAGTATTTTCAAGAGATTTGTGCTTACTTCTAGTGAATTGTTTCTGGGCACTGATGATCACAGGTCTGCAGGAAGTTCTGTCAATTCTCAGGTATTGTGGGCCTTCACAACTTTTAGGGAAATCAGTTATTTCATGGCCCGGCAACCAAGAGATAACGTGTGAAATCTGTACACCAGCCCTTTGCCTCCCTGTCACACTTTTGGTTCTGAAATCTCAGAAGGCAAAAGAAAAGGAGCCATATGTGGTGTCACTGCTGGACTTCTCTTCAATGTCTTCATTAGATCCCACCTTTCAGCTTATTCTGTGGGATTCATAAAAGAGCTACGCAGTGCCATGTGCTTGTATTGAAAGAGAAAGAGCTTTAATAAAAGCTTAATGCTAAGTGATGAAATCTATTTTTCACTTTTTGCCCTATTTGGCCTGATTTATTAATAATTTGTGTTCTGTCACTGAAACATGCTTTCTGTGACTTGCACTATGCCCTGAAATTGTTCTAGTGGCAGCTCATATTTTCTGTTGGGTGGAGGGGCGAGGAGTCACCTCAGTGCACAATGCCATCTCCATATTCATATTTTAGAAATGTCAGAACACCAAATTGTTCATGGAGTTGGTTGGCTTTCCATCCCAGGCCTTGGGAGACATGAAAAACTGGCCGTCGGCACATAGCAATCCTGGGCAATTAAAATGACTAAGAGCTGCTATTCTCAGTGGACGTCTTCTGGGTTACCATGGGGGACTGAGATTGGTATGAGGTTTCATCAAGCACTAACAGCACCATGGCTGATAAAGGCGGCGGCGGCAGCAGCAGCAGCAGCAGCAGATCAAGTCATTTCTCTCTCTTTTTAAAGAGAAAGTAGCCTCTTTTGAAATATAATGAAGCCCATCATTTGGTTCACAGTGTTTGAACCTGAGAAGAGTTACGGATTTTAAATATAGCTGCAAATGGGTCACGCCTCTTAGTTCATTAAATTAAAGGAAAGTGTCGCATTAACATGACACTTCCTATGTTCCTAGGGATATTTTATTGTTTATAATTTGGCCCATGCTGTTTCTGCTATTCAGTTCTGTTTCAAATCCACTTTGTCACAATGTGACTGAAAGATGGCAGGATGGCTGCCAGGAGTCTGACAATTTGCACAGCACCCTCCACTCACACCATACAGACTGCAGGCACAAGACAAAAAAGGGTCGCCATTTCCCACAGTTGTCAAAGGCCACTACTTAAAATCTATCAGGGAAAATGAGCTCACGCTAATACTTCCTATAGAACAGGAGTGCGCTCTTTCTCTCTTTAGATTAGAGGGAAAGAGACAGACAGAAATAAATCCCCCTCTCAAAACAGATTGAAGGGACCTCTTAACAGGGGCATAGCTAGGGGAGAGGGGGCCCGTGTTCACCCCTCTCTCTGGTGGCCCCTTGGAGTGAGGGAGATAATGAAGAAAATTGGGAGGGGTGGACCTCGAGGGCTCTCCGGAGCCTAGGGGCCCCAGGTTCTTTGGGCCAATTCGCTCAATTATAGCTACACCCCACCTGTTAAATCTACTTTCCTGGTCAGTATGGCTTAATTTTTCCACAGAAGGAAGAGCAGCTGACATCCTGATGAATGAAGCACCAGCACAACAGGAGAAGCACCAGTGCTTCTGAAAAGTTTAACTAACTCAGTTCCTCTGCTGGCTCAGCTGTGGGGACAAATGATGTCCTTGTTCCCAAGAAGCACTCTGTGATACCCAAAATATGTCCCTGTGAGTTCTGCAGCCCTCAGAGACATGTTTTCAAATGGCATTGAAGGCTTTTGGGGAAGGGGAGGCCATCAAAATTGCACACATACAAATACACACACACACTAGCTTACATTCTCCACAAGGGTATAACCTTTCCCACTGACGCATGCCATGTGTACTTGCAAAAACGAAACCCGAGAGCAGAGGGGAGGGGCTGCTTCCCTCAAAGCCACGAGTATGCTTCAGTGTGGCTTCGCTTAACATTTACCCCAAAGCCTGAAGCCAAATGCAAATAACCTCTAGGCAGCATGAACACCTAATTCTGAAACACATATACATGGAAGAAGGCTGTTCTGACATTAATGAAATGTATACTCACATTTGACTTACTATTCCAGTAAGTCAAGTGTGGGCATAAAGATCTAGTCCTATGATCTGAGGCTCCAATGCAAGCATGCATAGCGTATGTTTGAAGAGCCCATTTGATGCTATTGTGCCAGTGTTGGGACCCAAGCCCAGCGCAAGTAGCAGCTGCGCCTATGCTGTGTTGGAGGTCGTTAATTTTACCCCCAGCAGGTAAACAGCAGAGCACTAAGGAAGAGAACATACACTCCCATTACAGAGTAGGTAGCAGAGGATGGTTGCACTGTTACAGCTGTTTAGAGAAAACACATAGAGATTCTTCTAGAACAAAATACTAATTATTTATTGGTTAAGTACACTTGGATAGGAAAGTCTTAACCCTAATTAGGACTAACCCTCCTTTAGGGCTACATAATGAATAGGTAAGGAGGGAAAGAGATGTTTCCATCTACTCTCTAAGATGAACCACCTAATGGTTCAGCAGGGAAATGCTTGACTAACAAGCAGAAAGTTGCCGTTTCGAATCCTCACTGGTATGTTTCCCAGACTATGGGAAACACCTATATCGGGCAGAAGCGATATAGGAAAATTCTGAAAGGCATCATCTCATACTGTGATGGAGGAGGCAATAGTAAACCCCTCCTGTATTCTACCAAAGAAAACCACAGGGCTCTGTGGGTGCCAGGAGTCAAAATCGACTTGACAGCACACTTTACCTTACTTTTTAATAAGAAAGGAAGGATTGTGACTCAGCACAGGAAGTGCTGAAGAGTTAGATCAGGAGTCATAGAGTAGGAACAGATAGCGAGACCCTTACTCACTGTCTCTACTCCCAATGCCCCTAGTGGTCATTAGGACAGTTGTTGCAAAAGGTCGAGGCATAGGAACTCCATATCCAACATGCTATGGCATAAATGTCTAAGTAAAGGCAGGTAAGAAGAAAACAGGAAAGAGTCATTCTGGTGTATGCAGGGTTATGTCATATGATAATCACTGTAGTCCTTCTCCAAATCCTTATGAAGCTTGATGCTCCTGCATGGGCACACCTGAAGCCTCCAAACTCGTTTCAAACTTCATGGAACGATCTGAGCCCCTCTCTGTTTTCCAGGTGACCTTCAAGAGGCTCTGAGAGAGCCGAGTGGAGGAGAGATCCCAACCTGTCCCATGTAGAATGCAGCTGGAATGGACGCTTCTCAACCCTGATTTGTGATTAGATGAGCTCATCAACATTGCCAAAGCTTAGAATCCTGTGCAGATCTAGTGTAGTTGGGTGCCATGAAGAAGGCTTTCTGGATCAAGCTGAAATTCAACAAGGCCTTCCAAATACAGGAGTGTGTTCTACATGCCCAGACCCCACATTTATGTCATGAAATCCTGGGCTCTCCTGAAATTTGGCAGCAACCCCAGATGCAAGAGTCCATAGGTAAGAAAGCCTCCTGCTTTTATGCTTCTATCTGAGCAATTACAGTGTGCTGGGGTGCTGTGGCAATGAGACCTGAGCAGCTCACTTCCTGCCCTCCCGTTGCAGCTTTCCTGTACTTGGGTGACACCAATGATGCAGCTGACCAGAAGGAGGTACTGCAGTTTGCAAATGCCGCAGTTAGCAAACCACCATTGTTCACACATTAATAGTCAAAAAGGAGTACAAGCCGCATGCTACTTGATTTCCTATCATAAAATATGAACTAACATTCATTGAACCGCCTTCAATAGTCTTCTGTCATTACTACTTAGGTAACGTTTTCAGTAAGAAACTAAGATTAGATTACAGTCCTGGAAAGTAGAGCTTTGGTACCTTTAAAATGTCTGTTCGTAACAGCCTAGCCAAATTAATTTCATGTCCCTAAAACTGAAATTATTTCTATGCTGGGAAATAGAAATATTTAGCACACTAGCTCTTTCTCCCCTCTCTTTTGGCACATATAAAGACTTCGCACATTCAAGCTTTTTCAATGTGCAGTTTAGGGATATAATTGAATGGGTTGTAAAATGTACAGTATGTAGTATTTGGAGGCCAGTATGCTAGGGTTTTTCTTCAAGAAGCCTGGGTTACTGCATTGCATCTTAACTGTCAAGCTATTTTTTTCCTTGCTAGGTTTCATTTTGTGTTATTTCTTCACCTTTTGGAGACCTCTTACCTCTCCCCTCTTAAATCTACACTCACCACCAAGCAGACATAATCCAAGATTTTCAGTAAATCAACACTATATGCTCCCTACTGACTAAGAGAATTTGATACTGACAGATTATTACACCTAGAAGAAAAATACTGCCATAGTTTCTCTAACATTATTTGCTTGGAAGTGAGAGCAGGGAGAGATGTGTGTGATATCCATTATGAATGTAACAATGCCAGTATTCTGCTGTAATAGAATTATTTTTAATTTATATTTAATGACAAAGAACATAGGTTTCACTATGAATAACTTTCCCTATCTTTAACACATTTGGCCGCACAGTTCTGGAGATACAATTAACCTCCTTAATCGCTGTAATTTTAGGTCACAACATTACCATTGTTTTAGCTTGTGTAGGTGTGCGTGCGCATGTGTGAAAGAGTGAGAATTTTCTGACATAATAATATTTTCTTTTTATATGACATCTATTTATATGACATCTTCCACCTGAGCACCTCAACATGCTTTACAAACATTAAATTAATGCAACCCCTTAATGACTCTGTGAAATAAATACTACTTACCACATCTTACTGAGAAGGATGCTATTTGTGTAGCATTAGACTTAGATGGGGAAGGAATGCATTCCCTGTGAAGCTGGGGAGAGGCTCAGCGAGAAAGCATTTGCTTGGCATGCTGAAGATTCTGGGTACAACCCCTGGCATTTCCAGGTAGGGCTGAGAAAGACTCCTGCCTTGAAAGACTCCTGCCGCTGCCAGTCAGTGTAGACCGTACCGAGCTAGATGGACCAATGGTCCAATTTGGTAGATGTTTCCACAGTTTCAGGGGCGTAGGGTCTATTGGATGGGGGGGACAACTGTCCCTGGGCCCACAGGGTCTGAGGGGCTCCCAAGGCCAGTCCCCCCTTGCCCATGGGTTGCCCTCTTCTTCTCCTGCTTAGCTTGGGGAGCTGATCCCCCTTCTAAGCATCTGAGGAGCTTCCCTCCTCATTTTATTTCTCTCCAAAGGTAATAACCCTTAACTTCAGCTCCTAAAACAGATTTTCTTCCCCTGCCAGTGTCTTTCTCCCCCACCCCCCGACACACCGCTGCCCAATTTAAGCAAGGAGTTGCTCCTCAGGCTTTTCATCTGTCTGCATCCCTGGACATTTAGTTGCCCCAAGAGGTCTTGTATACAAAGCACTTACATTCCACAGAGGCATTAATATCACAGAAGGTCAGAGCGGCATGGGCCCCAGGGCACAGTCCAGGTTAGGGTGTCTGCATTTTAATATGGTTCTTCTTTTCACTTTCCAGACACTGGTATGGTGAAAAAGGCACACCCTGTAGTGCTGAGATTATACATGCAAATGTATCGGTGCAAGATAAACCACCAGAGGGCCCAAATTTAATATCAGAAATTGAACACTGTCACTGAGTCTGAAATACAGTGCTGTTCAAAATTAGAACTAAAATTCATCTATCTATCTATCTATCTATCTGGAAGAGTGGAGCTGGAAAGAAGAGCAGGATTTTCTTTATGTATCCTGGGCCAAGTTTACACAATAAGGTTGTTCACATGACCCTGGATGGCAGGTCATGGTTGGGAGGGCTGGAGGGGGGGATGTAAAATCATGCTTACCTCCCCCCCAGGCAATACCCCCAATTTATTGGGCTGTGCAATTCATGCAACCACACAAACAGTGCTGCTCGGAGCCTCATGGCCATCTGGAGGCCAGAGAAATAAATCCCAGCCTCAAGAAATCCCACAATGCACCATGCGAGGAGTGTGGTTCATTGGAAAATCTTCCCACTGCCAGGATCTCTCAGCATCCAGCTCTGTGTCTGTGTTGGCTTTAGGTCTGTAGGCAGTCGAAACAGACACATGACTGGGATCTGAGTTAGAAGAGTGAGCACTCACTCTACCTCGGTGATAGGTAACCCCTGCTAACTTGGCAAAGAGGCACCTTTTAACGTGGTGATTCCCTTTATTTTGCAGGGGGAGAGTAACTGGCCCTATCCACCCCCAGCACAGTACCTCCAGTGGCTGTTGCTGGTGTCTATCTTATGTTTCTATTTAGTTTGTGAGCCCTTTGGGGACAAGGATCCATCTTATTTATTTGTTATTTATCTGTGTAAACCACCCTGAGCCATTGTTGGAAAGGTGATATAGAAATCGAATGAATGAATGAATGAATGAATGAATGAATGAATGAATGATATCCCAGGGCAAATTGCCAGGCTGCCCAGTGGTGTGGCGCTGGAATCGGGCTCATTCCCGGCAGCCCTCTCTGAACATAAGAACATAAGAACAGCCCTGCTGGATCAGGCCCAAGGCCCAACTAGTCCAGCATCCTGTTTTGCACAGTGGCCCACCAGATGCCGCTGGAAGCAATAGACACGAGTTGAGGGCGTACCCTCTCTCCTGCCATTACTCCCCTGCAACTGGTACTCAGAGGCACCCTGCCCTTGAGGCTGGAGGTGGCCCACAGCCCTCCGACTAGTAGCCATTGATAGACCTCTCCTCCATGAAGTCATCCAAACCCCTCTTAAAGCCATCCAGGTTGTTGGCTGTCACCACGTCCTGTGGGTAGGCCTATGGACGTCTGAGTAAGGCTGCTCATGTGAACAGCCTCATTTTCTTTCTGATGGCATCAACAGCTGTACAGTGCCAGCAAATGGTTGATTCACAATGACACAATCTTGAGAAGTGAGACAACTGAGAATTCATGAGAGCTTTCAGTGGTTAGAGTGTTGGACTAGGACTAGGGAGACCTGAGTTCAAATACCTGTTCTGTAGGGGAAGAATGGCAGATCAGTCCCCAAAAAGCAGAGCAAAACCAGTTTGATAAGAAAACAGCAAAGCAAGAGGTCTTGAGACAGTTCTTCAGTACTGAAGAACTACAAGGATTTATTTAAAGAAAAAGTTGCAAACAAATGTGAAAGAGCCTGTAGCTTAATTTCAGCTGTAGCTCATGGCTGAAGAGAGAGACCAAAAAAGAACAGCCATCTCTCAAGAGACAAAATTGAAACTAACACTGGAAAAACAAAGAGGGGAGGAGCCCAGCACTTTTATCCATGACCCTTCCCCCCCACAGTGGTCACTATGAGACATTGTGGCTGAGAGCTGATGCTGCCAGAGTCCTAGCTCCAACACATTCAGCTATGAAATTCACTCGGTGACTCTGGGCCAGCCACATGTCTCTCAGCCTAACCTACCTCACAGGGTTGTTGTGAGGACAAACATAACCATTTACATCGCTCTGGGCTCCTTGGAGGAAGAGCAGGATATAAAAATAATAAATAAGCAAAACCTTGCTTTTAAAATAAACACACTATATTTGTGCTCAATGTTTCTGTACTAGTACAGTTCTAAACTGGATGTCCTCCCCCACAAAGAACTGTGACACATAAGGAACCTAATCTCATTTGCTTAGGCTGCAGCCCTAAATTATTATATTTATATCCCACTTCTTTCCCCATAATGGAATGAAAAGCAGTGTACATGGGGCTTTTAGGCAGTGACCCACCCATGCATGGGCCAGACTTGCTTAGCTTCAGCAAAGTAGCTGCATCATGTGTGCTCTCAGACAATGCCTGAGATGAACATGCTTTTACCTGACCTTTAGATCAGTACCAATTAACCAAAATATGTTAAATTAAATCAAATAAATAAATGAACTTCTGAAAGTACAGCTAGGATTGCAGTGTTATTCGGCATTTATGATACCGAATCTCAGTTTGTCCTTCCTTTCTGGAACACCAAGACCAAAGCAGACAGGATGTGAAATGCACTTCCTTTAAATTGTGGGAGCTCTCAATATGGATTGGGTCCATGATAGGATTAATCTCCTCAACTGCCCCCCTTCCATGCTGCAGTTCCAAAGAAAATGCCCTGTAGCTGCAAATTGCATCCATAGAAGCTTCCCTCCCATGGTATGTAGCAGCTTGCAGGGTGGTCATCGGAACCATGATGCAGGGGGGAGTTTAACCCTCTCCCCTGTGCTGAAATTCCATTATGCACTAGGCCCACCCACAGCTGCTATTTTTTTAAGAAGATGAAAATGCATTAATGCATTTCACATCATGTCTAGTTGGACCCCCACACCCACCCCAGTCTTCAGCTGATGTTAACTGGGGTGTTCAACCATGTTCCTTTTTTTATTACCAGTAAAGAACACAGTGCTAGCATTTTGGAAAATGGAAACATATTCTGTAGGTACTGCTTCCATCCAAATACTCTGTGATACAGTTTTGTAGCAGAATGGGAAGGTGAAGTATGGATAAGCTAATTGTAACCAATACTGAATGAAAACGCAAAATGCATCATTTTGGAGACACCATGCTGGGAGACTCTGTTACTGAGCTTTCCTCATCCTTCAGTGTATGTAATGATCAATCATTTTCCTTATTGTTCAGGTTTTCATATCATGTCAGAATCTTTAAAAAGCGGGTTGAATGAAAATAATGGATTTTTATTTACCTCTTAATTCCATTGGAAATATGAAATGTGATGCATCCCTAGTAATAAACTCATAAAATGTTCATCTTTATGTCTCTCTTTTGCTCTTGTCACTTGGTCTATTGCTACACCACTTATGCTCTTTCTTTTACTCCTAGAAGCAACAATCCACTATCATTCACCAGACCTGCATGGAACTGGCTGGCCCAGTACAGTTCAAGTCCAGACTGGACTTGAACCTGACTGGGGCAGTTCAGTCCTGCACCCTCTTGAAACGCCGCCCCCCCCCCCAGGTTCGGTCTGGTCCGGGGGTGGGTTCGCAGACCTTTTTTTTTAGCTCAAAGAAATTTTTTTAATGTCACTTACCGCTTCCGGGGGAGTTGTTGGAGGCAGCTGGTCCGTGGAGTTTCCCCCTCCCCCTGCCAGCCAATGCAGCCTGATCCGGCCTGTTTGGCCAGCTCTTTGACCCGTACAGGCCTTCCCCCTCAGCACGGTGGCCATTTTTGAGGGGTCGAAGAGCTGGTCAAATGGACCAGTTCAGGCTGCATTGAGGCCAGCAACAGGAGGGGGAACCTTGGTGGACCACCTCCCACTGCCTCCAACAACTCCCCCAGAGGGGGTACATGACATTAACAGTCAGGGGGTGTTCGATCCAGGGTCGGACCGTCGATCACAGACTGTCGAACCGAACCGGCTCAACGTCGAGCTGGTTTGCCTATCCCTAACCTACACAAGGTGTCCTATCTTGCTTGTAGCCACCCTTAAAATTTGTGAATTAGATTGTGAACCACCCAAAGTCTTGCATATGGGATGGTATAAAAATGTGTTAAATACATATAAATAAAGTGCATTATTTCCGAGGAACTTATAAGCATTCCTCAAAACAAAAACAGAAAAAACAGAAAACTGTTTCTGTTTTGAAAACTGCAGAACAGAAGACTGTGATCGAAGTAAACGATGACCACTTTGACAAGATTAAAAAGTTCACATGTAAATTCTATGTGACAAAATACAGGCTAAAAATAACATGGACCAAAAGCCAGTCCTGTAACTACAGGAAGGCTTTCAAGATTGTCTCTATTGGAGATATGATTCCATAGACATCAAATCTTAACACCCATATCTCCTATTGGCTACTAGGGACATTAGGGGTAGAGAGTATAGGACTGCCCCCTTGTTCCCTCTTATTTCTCTGATCTATATCTCTTGTAATTGGTAGGCTGTTATTCTTAGGACATTCCCTTCTTTGTTCTTTCTGTTCCTTCTTCCTTCCACCATAAGGTAGCTAGTACATGGTGCAGCCTTTCTATCTAAGTTTGTAAATTCTTTAAATAAGCCTTTACTTGTTTTAGACCATAAGCAATTGTCTCCAGATCACCTCTGTTAGAAGGTCTAACAGAGATCACCTCTGCAGGAGGGGTGTCAGCTACCACCCACTGTGACTATGTTTTGGCTTGAGTGGGGGAAATTAGCATCAAATGGTTGCAGACACGTGAACAGCAATTAAAAAACCTTAAAAGCTGTGAGGGAGGTGGCTACAACATGGATGCCCTGGAAGAGGAAAGAAAGAGGATGCAGATGTGACTTTGAAAACAAAGTGTTGCCTTATTGAGGGGAAATAGGGGTACCAGAAATGAAAATGTTACCAAGTTGCTAGGCTAGGAAGGGAGATAGAGGTTTGAGGGTAAATTCGAATTCTCATCTACAGTCTCATGGGTACATCACCATGTTTTGGTATACTGCCTGCTTCCGCTGTGTTAATCCATCAATTTTGGCCACAAGGCCTTAGGTTTTATAGGTTAATGTCAGAGTAAGCTTGAGACAGTAGCTCAGTTCAGACATTATGTTGTACAAATGTACAGATGTCTGTACACTTATACATGTGTTTGTGTGAATGAGTGTACCTGTGTTCATTTTAAAAGTGAACTTGGACATAGGTCCTTCAAATACATGGTGCAGATAAGAAGTGTACTTTTGTACCTATGTTTAGCATAACCTGTGAATTACTCTATGTGTGTACAGATCTGTACCTGTGTACACTCATTATACAAGTGTTGAACATAATGAGGCTCTCCACACGAGCAGTGTGGAGGTTCTGCAGGGCTTCTGAGGGGAGAGTGGTCTTGACCCACTCTCTCCACAGACGAGCACAGAGCCCGCCCACACGATTACTGGCTCCATCATGGAGCTGGTAGGGGCAGCAGGGAGGCCCAGGAGGCCCCCACGCAAGTGTGTTGGGCATTCTTTGGTGGGGGGACTCCCAATGCTGGGAGGCTTGCTGCAGCCTCCTGGTCGGGGATCGACTTGCAGGTCGCTGTGGTGCTTGCCATAGCGCTTGCTCCACTAACCTCATTTTAAGGGAAGGCTGCTTTGGTGGGTTAGCCTCCACCTGTGAGCCCAGTCATTCTCATGATGGGGGAAAACCGGGCTGGGTTCCCTTAGCCTGGTTTTACCCCATTGTGAGAATAGCCTCACTATGTGAATGAGCCTAATGGCTTTTACACAACGTCAGAACGGTGGTGCACTAGGCATTGCTCCATTGCAGGGACCGGCATAGGGCTGTAGGACTGAAGTTATGTGAAGGCAGCCTCACTTCCAATTAATCTGCATACAGTGGCTTAAATTCTACACAGTGCTGCACTGATCCAAGAACAGGGCATGCACACGGGTTCAGTGCTACTCCAAAGAGTAGCCCATGCTCTTAGCGAGTGTGGCCACTAAGAAATACATCATTGCTGTAGCAATAAGTCTCTCATTGGGAATGTTGGGAAATTGGCACTACAGTGATGATGCAATTTTTAGTCAGAATTCGGATTACACAATGCTGTCTTGTAACCTCAGGTTTCAGCAGCAAAGCTCACTACAAACTGAGGGTTCAAATTCATTTGGAAGTGAAAACGGAGCCACGGTTGGGTGATGAAACTTCAGCTTCATGCTTTCTAATGATCACAAACTCAAACCTCTGGCACGTCTACTTCTGGTTTGGTGTTGGCCTGAACAGGGCCTTTGTGTCCACAGAGCCTCTCTGTGCCCACTAGCAGCATGGAATGGCTTTGGAGTAGCATCAGCAAAGCACCGCACAGAATGTAAGCCAGTACCTCCTGCTGATTCTTATGCAAATATCCCAGCAATTGCTAAATGGTAGATAGTTCCCACTGCCTCCATTCCTACATATGTATACCTAGATCAGACTATTATTTTTTCCAAGAATATCTCCATAGAATCTTCCTCCAGCACTTCAGTACACACAACCAAGATCCATTTTAAAAGAATGAGTTGTCCATTCTCTGGAGTCACCTTCAAAAATAAGTCAGGATCTTATTATTAATGGAAACAGAGCCCAAGTTTCCATTACTACATGAGAACCTAGCTGCAAAACAATTATGTCATATTTTAGCTTTTCCAGCAATTTCTAAAAATAAAAGTCCCATGGTTTCAACCTACCTAAAAGATATGTTCACTCTGACATGTAAGCTGCTGGTAGTCAAGGATGAAGGGAATTCTCTCTGCTTATGTTAAGGGGCACTGTCTTCATTGCAATTACTTCATCCATTCCAAGGCAGAGCCCTGGCATTTGAAATCATTGCTTAGTACCAGCAACAAACAATGTCCCCATGGCTGATCATGAGAGCTTGGAGAGCTGCCAGATAGCCACAGGAGGGATGGGGGAAAGAAAATGGTGGTGGCAGCGGTGGTAGCTGCCAGAAAGTGGCCAGAAAGTGGCGGCAGGTGGAAGAAGAAGCTGGCGGGTGGGAGAGAGAAGAAGCTGGAGCCCGGCTGGCCAGAAGTGGGGGTGGATGGGAAGTGACGGGAGGGCTGGTGAGAAGCCGGCCGGCCAGTCAGAAAGCAGTGGGCGGGCAGGTGAGAAGAAGCCGTCCAGCTGACTGACCAGAAACCAGCAGGGGGCGGGGGTGGGAAAAGAAGGTTGCACCCGGCCGGCCAGAAAGTGGCCAGGGTGGGGGGAGAAAGAAAAGGTCAGTGAGAAGGATGGTGGGGGAAGAAGGCAGTGGCAGGCAGGTGGACAGGCCAGAGGCACAGATGCTCTGCACCCGCCCCAGCTAGTAACAATTAAAATTCTTATAAATATATATAAACTTTTCAACCAAAAAAACCTCTCAAATCAATCTACATATCAAATAAAATGAGGGCAGGGAGATGAAAAGATGTCTCCCTTTCCCAAAGGGACTCTCAATCTAAGGGCCAGTTCTGACAATACTTTTTCCAACAGCCTGAGTCCACATGATAAGGACATGTGTACACCACAACTTGCATGTCCTTCCCTCTCCTGGCATGTGGTGGTGCTGTGTTAATTAATTGCATGGGGGTCAATTCATAGGAAGTGCTGCTCTACATGCCCCTAGATCAAGCTCCCATCATACCCTGCCACAATGGCTGAAGGCTGTGGGTAACGGGAGTTGTACTCTAGCAACATTGGGAACTCAAGGTTGAGAACCCCTGCCCTAGATGCAGCCCAAATAATACTCGGCCCATGTGTAGAAGAGCGCTTCAGAAGAACAGCTTCCTATGTGTTGAATGAACGGCGTCTCTACGCACTGGGAAGGAGGACATGCACACTCTTGGCAAGCACACATCCTTATCCCATGGACTCAGGCTGGAAGATGAAGTATCATCCGAGCTGGCTCTAAAAAGAGATACAAGGTAGAAACCAGCATCAGCCACTGGAAAGATGCTGTGCTAAGTTGAATAGGGACAGTTGTACTCCCCTTGCTAATATAAGATAAACACCAGAAGACGTCTCTTTGTCCAGATCTGCAAGTCCAGATGGGGAGGAAGGCAGGGGAGAGGTTGAAACATCAGCTCACCGCCTATGCACCCAAGTAGTTCCAGCTGTAGGGTGTGCATCTGGATTTCCCTTAGCTATTCCTGGCAGCAGAGGGCATTGTGTTGGAGCTAGTCCATATTGGGGAGGAGCAGGAGAGTAATGGGTGGGAAGACTGAGGGAATCATGCATAGCTAACATGCCTCAGTCAAGTCAGGGAACCACAAATCCCTCCCTGCAACCATTTTCTGGGGGAAAAGAGGAATCAGGCCATCCCATCACCTCAGGAGCAACTGCAGCAGTGGGGAGGCTGCAAAGAATTGGGCTCAGATTTGGTGTGAAGTCTTTGTGTTCAATACCATGCCCACCTCACCCCCCAATTTGCATCCAGCACAAAGAAAGCCCTTCCTTACTCTAAAGTGGCTGCTAGGGGGCAGGCAGAAGTGAACTGAAACAAGTCCCTACGCCTCTGTGGTGGCTCTGGTGAGGAAGGGAGAACTAGCCTCCTTTTATCCCTAGGTGGAAGGAACATCCCCCTTGTTCACTCCCCAGTCACTTCTCATCTATTGAGTGCAATATGCTTTAGCAATCTTCTTCTTGGCAATAATTACAGCTAGTCATTATTCTCCTGCTAAGTGCTGGAGATCCAGCCTCAGATTGTATCAACCTTTTGCACCGATAACCCAGTTGACCACAGGGGCATTGGGAGCTGAGATACAGTGAGGGAAATAAGTATTTGATCCCCTGCTGATTTTGTCCATTTGCCCTCTTACACAGAAATGACCAGGCTATAATTAGAATGGTAGGTTTATTGTAGCTGTGAGAGACAGAATAACAACAAACAAACCCTCAAAAGCCCAGTGCCCAAAAGTCAGCGATGGATTTGCATTGTAGTGAGGGAAATAAGTATTCGATCCCCTATCAACCAGCAAGATTTCAGGCTCCCACGTGTCTTTTCACTATATGCAGGTAATGAGCTGAGATGAGGAACACCCTCTGTAAGGGAGTGCTCCTAATCCCAGCTTGTTACAGTACCTGTATAAAAGACACCTGTCCATAGAAGCAAGCAATCACTCAGCTTCCAAACACACCACCATGCCCAAGACCAAAGAGCTGTCAAAGGATGTCAGGGACAAGGTTGTAGACCTGCACAAGGCTGGACTGGGCTACAAGACTATCGCCAAGCAGCTTGGTGAGAAGGTGACTACAGTTGGCACGATAACTCGCAAATGGAAGAAACACAAAATAACTTTCAATCTCCCTTGGTCTGGGCCTCCATGCAAGATCTCACCTCGTGGAGTTGCAATGATCATGAGAACGGTGACAAAGCAGCCCAGAACTACACGGGGGGAACTTGTCAATTATCTCAGGGCAACTGAAACCATAGTCACCAAGAAAACAATTGGTAACACACTACACTGTGAAGGACTGAAATCTTGCAGTGCCCGCAAGGTCCCCCTGCTCAAGGCAGCACATGTACAGGCCCCTCTGCAGTTTGCCAATGCACATCTGAATGATCCAGAGGAGAACTGGGCGAAAGTGTTGTGGTCAGATGAGACCAAAATCGAGCTCTTTGGCATCAACTCAACTCGCCGTGTGTGGAGGAGGAGGAATGCTGCCTATGAGCCCAAGAACACCATCCGCACCGTCAAACATGGAGGTGGACACATTATACTTTGGGGGTGTTTTTCTGCTAAGGGGACAGGACACCTTCACCGCATTGAAGGGATGATGAACGGGACCATGTACCATCAGATCTTGGGTGAGCACCTCCTTCCCTCAGCCAGGGCATTGAGAATGGGTCGTGGATGGGTATTCCAGCATGACAATGACCCAAAACACACAGCCAAGGCAACAAAGGAGAGGCTCAAGAAGAAGCACATGAAGGTCATAGAAAATCTGTGGAGGGAGCTGAAGGTTAGGGTTGCCAAACATCAGCCTTGAAACCTTTCTGACTTGGAGAGGATCTCCAAAGAGGAGTGGGACAACATCCCTCCTGGGTTGTGTGCAAACCTGGTGGCCAACTACAAGAAACGTCTGACCTCTGTGATTGCCAACAAGGGTTTTGCCACCAAGTACTAAGACATCTTTTGTGAAGGGATCGAATACTTATTTCCCTCACTACAATGCACATCCATCGCTGACTTTTGGGCACTGGGCTTTTGAGGGTTTGTTTGTTGTTATTCTGTCTCTCACAGCTACAATAAACCTACCATTCCAATTATAGCCTGGTCATTTCTGTGTCAGAGGGCAAATGGACAAAAACAGCAGGGGATCAAATACTTATTTCCCTCACTGTAGTCAGTTAAGCTCTCCTGCTCTTTCTTGTTTATCTCTGCCTCTATGACTCCTCTATGGATAGAATGTACTCAGGGACTTCCTGGGACTGACTTCCTTCTTCCCAGAAGGCTTCTAACTCTCTCTCTAAGCACCATGCTTCCATAGGTCTCTCTTTGACCACTACATAGCCAGCAGTTAAATATAGGTCTTTTCTATCCTCATGCACTTCTAAATAAAGTAGATTAGTTTTAGCTTACATGAATGTCTGTGCTTATCATTTACAAGCTGTTGCCCTTGAGACCCTGTTAACTTCTGCTGTAATGGGAGTGAGTTAGCTCCTGAAATACTCTGCTATAACAGCCACCTTATGGTGCAGTGGGGAAGTAACTTGCCTATGGAGCAAGAGGTTGCTGGTTTGAATGCCTGATGATATGTTTCCCAGACTATGGGAAACACCTCTATTGGGCAGCAGCAATGTAGGAAGATGCTGAAAGGCATCATTTCATACTGCGCGGGAGATGGCAATGGTAAACTCCTCCTGTATTCTACCAAAGAAAACCACATGGGCACTTTCCAGATGAGACCCTACAGTGGGGTCAGGATGTATCAGGGAAGTGTGCTTCCATTCCACACTTCCAGTGCCGTGACACTGCAGTCCCTACGCGGAGAGCAGGGTGCCATTCACATTTCCAATGCCTTGTGAATTTAATCGTTGTGGCTTAGAGCAAGGACATCATATATCTGGTGTGGAAAAGTTGCTGTTGGGGGGGGGGGGGTTGTTAGTTGCTGTGAGATTGCCCCCCCCCCCCGCTGTTTACGTTCTGAATGCAACTTGCCCGAATGGAGGCATTTTGCTGCTGTTCCAGCCGCTAGTCTGGAAAGCGCCCAGGTCACCAGGAGTCAACACCGACTCGACGGCACAACTTTACCTTTATCTATATATTGAAGTAGCCTGTCCATAAATCCTTACAGGTTGGGTGACCCAGGCTCGAAATTCAAATATTATTTACTCTTTATCCCCAACACTAAGTGGGCAAAGAGGCACCTTTTAGAGTGGTGGCTCTCATATTTGGTAGGTGTAGAGCAACTGGCCCTGTTCAGCACAGCATAGCATTCCTCCAGGGGCTGTTATTACTGGTGTATCTGTTGTGTTGTGTTGTGTTTTTAAAGATTGTGAGCAGGGAACCATAGTATTCCTTCTCCATGTAAATATCTTTGAGAACTGTTTGGCTGAAAAGCAGTATATAATGATTCTTAATGGCTGACATGATGATGAAAATTACTCAGAGTAGTCCCATTAAAATTGCCTGTTGTTAAACCTGTCCATTTATATTTCAATGGGATGACTTTAAGTAATTTCCCCTTATCATGTCAGCTGCCAACAATAATAATTCCCATTTGCACAGTCCAAGGCCACCCACGGAAGCTTTGGTGAAGCAGGTATTTGAACTCAGGTTTCCCATGCTATTCCCTGGGATTACCTTGGCTCAAACAATGTGTGTAAATCTCAGGCATTTTTGTAAGATTAAGCCCTAATAATGACTCTTTAGATTTGCACAGTAGCATAGCACACTGTTGGGGCTATACAAATATGATAAAACAAAATAACTGTATCATTAACACCAATCAAAACATCATTTTGCGGTAAATCCACATGCAAATTGTTCCCCCCTACTTCAGTTTGTTTACTTATTTTTTGAAAGAAACGTTCAGTGAATGATTCACTGTTAATGGAGAAGAGAAGATTAAGAAACAAAAACAGTAGCTTCAATCCATCATTAGGGAATTAATCAATTGGCAACCAGTGCAGGCAGCTATTTAGATCTGTGGCCTGAACAGCTTAATTGGGAGAAGCATGTTAAAAGGTCTAGAATGATGTTCAAAGGAGCATAAATAGTACATTTTGGACTTCTCACATGGCTTTGATTTAACAGTTTCGATACCAGTTCGGGAATAGAAGGAATATGAGTCAACACATCCCAGGCATTGATGGGTTTTTCTTTCTTGCCATTATAATAAAGGGCAAAGCACACCTCAAAATGATAAGCAAAACAAAATTAGCCTTAATGGGATTAAAGATTATCAAACTTCCCAGCTATCTTTTAATAGATTTTTTTCAAAAATCCAGAGCTATGAAAAATGAATCCAGTGGATCTATCATCTTATTTTAATCAGTCATTGAATAGAGGACATTGGAATGAATGTGCATATGCTTCTTGTATTGCACCCCTGAAGGACTGCACATGGTGTAAGGTTATAATATGGAATTCTGCACCCTGCTCCCCAAAGAGCCTGCACATTCCGCACCCCAAAATACACAGTCTCCTTTGCTCATTGCACCTCAGCCCCCAATATCCAGCTTGCCTCATAAACTGTATTCCCTCTTCAGCCCTTGTTTCAGCACTAATTTCCAAAAAGCAACGGGCTCAGACTGGATTTCCAAATTAACAGCAGCTTCCACCTTAAGTGGCGCAGCGGGGGAAATGCTTGACTAACAACAACAACAAATATTTATATACCGCTTTTCAACAAAAGTTTCCAAAGCAGCTTCCATAGAGAAATAACAAATTAATAAGTAAGATGGCTCCCTGTCCCCAAAGGGCTCACAATCTAAAAAGAAACATAAGATAGACATCAGCAACAGTCACTGGAGTGATGCTGTGCTGGGAGTTGATAGGGGCAGTTACTCTCTCCCTGCTAAATAAAGAGAATCACCACGTTAAAAGGTGCCTCTTTGCCCAGTTAGCAGGGCATTAGAGGAATGCTTAATATTAAGATAATCACCACTTTGAAAGATGCCTCTTTACCCACTTAGCAGAGGAGAACAACCTCACTACCCCTGATTCTGGATATAGACTCTCGCTAGTAATCAGGACAGAATATCTTGGGACAGATAGACTAGTATGTTTATTTCACTATGTGCCTGTCAATCGATCAGAACATGCTGTGATTCTTGCTCACATAAGTAGTCTTTCTGTGTAGCTCTTTTTAATGCCCTTCCTATAACTAAGCAAAGACAAGGAAATGATATGAAAATGTTGCCCAAAGCCTGTATGTCTGAGACAATGATAGAGATTTGGGGTTTTCAAAAGATATCTGTCTTTGTAATGGGATGGACTAGAAGGCCATATTTTAACTTCTCAAATTTCTTTTGCTCTTTGAAAATATGGTCCCGATCAAAAGGTGAATGGTGTGACTTCAGCACATCTCTGTCATTAGGGCCATCTGGTACTATCTCTCTGTGAGATACAGATAGTCTGAAGTCTTCTGGACCCAATTGAAAACACAGTCTTCATTAGTAACAGAAAACGTTGCGTGTGGTTGCCTTCCCCAGTGCAAACATGATTCTGCCAAAAGACTTTCAAACAGAATTGCTTAGCTGCAGGGTCCTAAATGTTTTAACATCTCCAAGGGACAGCACCCTGACAATGTAAGTAAACCCAACAAACCTTATAAATATATCGTACATGACGTTTATTTTGGAGCAAACATGTTGCCCTGCATTCCAAAGCCCAAGAGGCATGATGCCAGCCTCTCTATACATCAAGAGTATGCCCAAATCCCAGTGTTGGCTGATTTGCAGGAGGCCCGCATGTTTCCTTTCTCAGAAAGAAAATTCAGAAGACAGCCTTCAGAGTTTATCCAACACAACAGTTGTTGGACAAACACAGTTTCTAAGATGCTTTATAAGTGTGGCATTTCATAAATGTTAGGCTTTGGCAGCAGTGCTATAGAAAAGGAACCTCAGTCAATTCCATCACACATTTTAATGCAGAAAAACAGCCATGCATTCTATTTCTACAGCACCGTATTAGGGAATATCCAGAGCCAGTTTTCAGTTTTAAGGCAAACTCCTGTGAACGTGCAATAACAACAGGTATGCATTGTTACAGCCAAGTCTGAAATTTGATTTCCTAGTCAATTTGAAGCTCTCTCTCTTATGTTTGACCTACTTGTCTTCAAAGAAGTTGGCTATTTCTCCATAGCCTTATTATCCATTTCTGCAAACCTAACTGTAAATTGAAACTCCCCACAAATCATTTAGTGACTTTTCCCAAAAAGCACCATCCTTCAGCCAACATAGTTGGATTTCTAGATTAAGAACCAGTTTAGGAAGCTGTAATGGCACAGTGTATTTTCAAGCTCTTTGAACTTTAGTCTTCTTTTTTCTTTTATTCTTTATGCTGGCTTTCATAACAAATGCACGCAGAACTGAGAAAGACCAAAACATTCACAGATCAACCCAGATCCTTGTGTGCTATAGCAAGAGGAAGAATTCCTGAATAATGGTACCAGAAGGACACTGTTCTCAAAATTATTAGAGCAAGTGAATCACATGCTCAGAGGAAACAAAAATACTGCATGATCACTAGCGTGACCTGATATAATCTTCCTTCCCAACTCCAAACAAGGCAGTGGGGTTTAATGTGGGGTTTAATGTTCTTTTAGTGCTTGAATTTTAACCATAAATTTTATTTATGCCCCCCATTTGTTATTTGCCCCAAGAGCTTAGCATATTCCGGGCTATAAATTTAAATAAATAATGCCTTGACCTGCTTGTTTGGCTATCAGGGCATTTCAAAACTGATTATTTCTTGCTGCTTTCCACTTAATACTCCAATCACAGAAGACTTTGTCTACCCAGAAAAGCGATGGAACGAGACAAAGAGAAAATGGCGCGCATGGCAGAAGCCCTAATATGAACACAGCGGCATTTCACCTCTTTCCCTGCTCCCTCCCCATCACCATTTTTAACCACACATGTACTCTCAATTTCCCAGGCTAACTACAAAGCAGTCCTGAAATGTACAAGACAAATAACAATGTCAGTCAAGAACAGGAACTGAAGCTAAGTGGCAACTTACTGTGCACAAAGGTAGAGCAATAAAGTAAGCACGTGACAGAGATCCTTTGAGGGCCGGTGCTGCTGTATTTCTCAATTTTAAGAGAAGCAGCAGCATTCTGTCACTAGCATTGGCACTGCTAGGCGGAACACACAAGTTTGACTGAAGAGAAAGTCTTGACATTTCATCAGGCATGTTTTTTGCACATCTACCCTCATCTGGACGGTTCTTAACAAAAGCAAGCAGCCCAGCTATCCTAAAATGGCCTGGTTTTTAATCTTGCAGGGGATCTGAAATGAGTGTAAGCCAGGCTGGTCTTGTCCTGTGGAATCACACACCCCATTTGTTTGCCTGCTTGCCCCCTTCTCCGCCAGCTGCCTAGCCCCACTTCCCAGGCCCTCCGCAAGCTTCTTGTGCTCTTCATTACTTGTTGCCAGCTCTCTTCATAACCCTCCCTGTCAAATGTACAGTCTGACTTGGTAACTGTATTTATGTTACTTTTTAAATTTAGACGGTCTTGTAACTCGCACTTCCTCCAAGGAATTCCGGGTGGCATTCATGGGCCAATCCCATTTTATCCTCACAACACCTTTGTGAGGTAGGTTAAGTTGAAAGACAGAGGCTCACCAGGGCCATTTGGCAAACAGAATGGGGATTTGAATAAAAGTCTTCTCAATTCAGATCCAAGCCCAGTTCTATAGAGCACACTGGCTCTCATAAATAAGAATAGCCCACAAATTCTCATGAATTCAGGGGTGGTGTCAGGGCTTGCCCCAACCAGCTGCTTCCCTGGAACCCCAGCATCCACCACTGCAGCTGCCCATTGCCACCTAGTAACCTTCTGCTTGGGCCCTGCCCTGCCATTTTAGATTTCTCCAATGCTCCAGCTGCCTGAAGCAACATAGTGTGTGTGGGGGGGGGGTGCCTGGAAAATGAAAAATGGCCTTGCATCTGAAAGAGGAGGACGTCCACCAGAGTTGCACTTAGGTAATTTTGGAGCCTGGACCTAAAGGCCTTTGGAGCACACACCCCTCTCCCCTGCTGCAAGTTAAGCATCATCCCCCTGCATGCTCACACACACACACACACACACACACACACACACACAATGACAACATGCAATATTTTAAACACGTGGGTTCTTCAGGGCACAAACAGCAACTGAACGAACTCACAAGACCGTAAGCATCTTAAAACAGGTGTATGTGTGTGTGTGTGTATGCAGACACATTGCAACACACAACTTAAAGTATTCACACAACTTTAAAGTATTAAAGTAAAGAGGTCATGCTTGACCACCCGGTGCAGGTCACAATCATGCTCGGCTGCTAGGTAACCACACCACCTGGGACATACTAAAGAGGATTTGGGGGCCCCAGAGGGTGTGGAGGTCCTAGAAGGCTTACTGGACAGTGGTGGGCAACAGTGACATCCCTGGGTGACCTTCGCCTTCAGTGTCACTGCGAGTGCTGAAAAAAGAGTATCTATTTGCTGCCTAGTTAGCTTTCCCAGCGGCATCAGAGAGGACCAGGCACTATCAGGAAGCTGTGTGCACCATGGTGGGGTCAGAGAACCAGAGTACCATCAGGAGGTCCAGAGAAGTTTACCAACCCCCTGGTACACAGACTCCAGAGTAAATTAAATAATGTCCCTTCTGACTAGATGTGAGGATTCTAATATGTATGTGGAGCTTTTTTATGTGCAGATACATGGGCCATGGGAAGAACAAACTCCTATCTGCCTTTCCCAGAATATTTCTTTAATGGGTCACAGGCAAAATAGCAACACATAATCATCCCTAACAACAGAAGCAATACAGGATTCTATGTGTTTACTATCAGTGCTCCTATGGCAACAAGCATTTTGCATCTCTAGGAATTATGGGATTTCTAACTCTCCCCGGAGCTGCCCAAATTAAGGGCTTCAGTGCAGCAACTAAACTAGCTAACAGTTCAGGTGGGAAAGGTGGAAGAGGTGATTACTGACAGGGAGACACAGCTGAAGGTCTCTGCCAGAGAAATATTGATATTAGGGCCATGTCAGACATTGCACAAGGCAAAACTGGGTGTGCCACTGAGTGTACCCTCAACAGGGAGCTTCAGCCAGTATTGGCTCTCTGACAAAAGTACCCTACAGGATTCTGACAAGTGTCACACTTTTCATTTTTAAGCATACACATTTAAAACAGGTGTACACCTAAAACAAGGACCCTATTCACATGTTACATTGAATGTACAGAGTGGGGAGCAGAATTGCTCAAGTCCTGGACTCAGGTTATTGTCTGCATAAAGCCTATACATGTACAACTAATGTATGCGTGAATATGGCTCTTTTCATGTTGCAGACAGGGTTTCTGATTGTATGGAAAAAAGCCTGCCAGGAGCTCCCTTCCATGAGGCAAGGTGAGGCAGTTACCTCAGGCAGCAGATTATTGGGGCACCAGTAAAGTGCAAGATGTCCTTCTATCCTTCTTTAAAGAAAGGGAAAGAAGGGAGGAAGGTGTGTAGGGGCAGAATGGAAATTCAGGTGTGTGAATAATTGGGGTGTGACATTTGGTGTCCTGCCTTAGGCATACAGAAGTCTTGAGCCATCACTGAACCCTGTGCTTATACAATTGTATAACGTTAGTGTAACCTGTGAGTAGGATACACAAGGCCCTGTGAAAGGGACTGTGATTTTCTTTTCTTTTCTTTTCTTTTGTGGGAGTAATTTGTCCATTTCAATAAAATGCCCAAGGGACTTTAAAGTAAACTGTGTGGGCTTGAGCCCTTGGCATTCTATTTTTCTCCCATTTTCTTGTGCCAAGCTGAAAAGAGGTGTGATTTTTTGCCATTCCTCTTTATTTTGTCTCATTTGTGTCTGGAAAAGGGCTCACATATTTGTTTTCATTAGTTATACTCACAAATTCACGCACAGCTGCAATGACATAACTACAGCAGCATTTCTCTACTTGTTGAGTAGGACAAATTCTTTCTTCTATTTAGCCTTTCAAATGCAATCCTGAGCTGCCACTTAACCCTAGGCATTGTGAAAGATTACCAGAAGATAATACATGAATAAGATTGCATCATATTCAGCTGGCCCAATTCTGGACAAAATGTCATGCTCATTTATCATGTTGCAAAGACACGTGACAGCTTATGTGGTAACGGTGGCTGTTGTCCACAGAGCCATGTGACATCATGTTGTACAGGTGTGATGTTTAGGTTGGTGCCTGATAGCTGCAAAGTGCTACAAGCAGTCACATGCTGGTGGGATAAAGCTGCTATGCCCAGTTCCTAAACACATTTGCTGGCATGGATAAGCTCATAGGAATAGACTATTAATGAGATTTACTATGGTAAAGTTTGAGAATTCCAATCTGGAGCCTCGATGTTCTTTACTTTTTTTTCTTTTTTTCTTTTTCTAACTTGTAAAACTAAAAATGTCCCTTCAATTACATTTGATCAAATTGCCAATGAATAATAGAATACCAGGAAGAAATATTAACCCCCATTTTCATCAGCCTTATAACACCCCCCTCCAAATCTACATTTCTTCTATCTAACAGCAGTGGTTAAATCATTCCAGGATGAACTACCACAAACCATGAATCACCTTATCAACCCAGGATGCTTCCCCTCATCTCTGAAACCCAATACCCTCTTCTGTGATAAACGACAGGCCTCTCCGCTATAATTCTCTATGTTTAGGATAATATAAAATTATGTGTCATGCATATTATAGGCCGGGACACAGACACTCTCTATTAATAGAAATTAATGCTGTTGCTACCAGATTGTATCTGGGCTGGCTCTGACAGATGAAGCAAAGCAAAAGGCTGGGAGGAGCTATTTGATTCACAATAAATAGATACCAAGATTTATGATTAAAATAGAACATCTTAATGATTTACCATAGCAATGAAACCAATAGGCTGGTGTTTCAATCCGATATCCACAAATTTGTATAATCCTCAGGGTAAAACAATTTAATGTGCTGTCTCTTTTATAGTTACAAAAGGCCTTTCACATGATCAATTATACATAAGAGTATAATAAATGTAACTTTCTTCATACTAATCACATCTAACTTAAATTCTCTTGTTGGTCTTTGGAGTGTATGTAGCATTCCCCATAAAGTTTTTAGTCTCTGCTCTTAGCAAAAGTTAATATGCCCAGAACTTCCAGATAAATCATCAGTACAAGGGTCTTTATACCCGCACAACTATTCATACAATTAAGGGCCACCTCCTCCTGTGAAAGACCCTGACTTAATACAATAACCTTGCTCTTTTGTATTAAATAGCCATAGGGCTCTCCTTTGCTGAAAAGGCAGAATTCTTTAGTGAGCCTTGTCTATAGGACCAAGGTTTAATTCTGTTACCAGCAGATGTAACTTCTTTGAACTGGATCCATACGCTTGTAGTGGGAATAGTTCTCTTTATTCTGGAGTGCTCCCAGGGTCAGCCTGTCATGACTCCTACCATGAGGAGTCATGACCAGCACTGGATTCAGTCCCAGTCACAACAGCAGGCCAGAGCCTGAAAAGCCACAGAGTTGGAACCATCCAAAACAGCCCCTGCTGTGCCTGAGCCTTGGTGGGCACCCTAGTGGCACCCTAGGAATGCAAGGTCCCTGAGGAGCCAGTCTCTTCCACACTGTTGCACTGTCTGATATCTGCATAGTACACGCTAGTGCCAGCAACAAGCTAGGCAATATCATTTAGAAAGAGGAGTGCCAGAGTCCAGGCCAGAAGGTTGCCCCCTTTAGACATCCACTCTCTATGCAAGAAGGTGGAGCTCAGAAGGGGTAGCCTGAGCTCAGAGCTATTTAAGGTCTTAGTCTCTCTCTAACTGCAGTTGGAGCAACTTGTTCCATGGAGCTGCATGTAGTGCCTTGCCTTGCCATGCCATGCCACGCCATGCCACTTTTCAGATCTTATGGGCTCTTGTGTGGGGGATGGGTCAGGACACAGCCCAGGACATTTTGGTGTCTCAGGTGGGAAATCCAAGTGGGGCATGTGCGTGCATGCATGCATGTGTACACACACACACACACACACACACACACACCCTTTCTGTTCTGTTCTGTACTGTTCCTGTCCTGAAGCTTCAGGTCAATGAACCATTTCTCAAATTTTGCCATGGAATACCTGGGGTTATCACCAATTGTACGCTCAACAAGGAGATCCAGCCAATCACATTCATCTTTTTAGGTGGTAATTTAAAATATCCTAGATGTTCATCTAAACAACATAATGTGCAAACTTAATTCACTGTCCTCCCTCCCCTAGCCACACCCTCCATCTCACCCTTCCACTTGTTCCTTGGGCACTCCATTTCACCAGTCAGGAACACTTTCTACATTGCCAACAGGGTAGTTGTCCTGAAAATCAACCCCACAAGAGGTCCCTAGCAGTAGGGCTGTGCACAGAAAAAAACTTTGGATTGGATCTGATTCCAATATGATTCAGGCTATTATTGTATCGGTTCTCTGCTAAAAATGACAGCACACTTCCGATCAATGTGTGAATGATTATGAATCACAGGAAAGAATGGGGAATATGGAAATGCCTATAACTTCTCATGTTTTAAGTCACTGGTTCTCAGCCTGTGGTCCTAAAATGTTGCTGAACTACAATACCCATCATGCCCAGCTACAATTTATTATGGTTTGGGATGATGTAGTTCATCAATATCTGGAGGACCACAGGTTAGGAAGCACTGTTTTAAGTCATAACAGGATGAGGAAGTACCCCTCCCTCTTTTACCTGTTTTGATTCATTTGGGTGCTTCGGGACATGGTAGCTCCTTCTACGGAGACTGTGCTCTCTAAGCTGCAGTTAGGTAGTGATACTATACAGAATAGGATTGTGTTTACACAAGGAAAGAGGGCCAATTTTGGCTGAGCCTCTTCCCCCTTGGTGCCTCAATGCCACCTAAAAATATGTTCCAGTGGGTTGGAGGAACTTCATGGGGCACTGGGAACAACACAGAAAAGGAGGGTTGGCAAAAATTGCCTTTTCTCCCTTTGAGCGATCATGGTATTACTCTGTGAGTCACTGGGATTGGAAAGGAACGGAGATACAAATCAACAAATTGTAGCATGCTTTCAGCAAGCCTAAGAAGTCATTCCTTCATTGACCAGCTTGTCAATCAGACAACAACTACACCCCATTCAGCATTTTCTATATGTGGCATGTATGTGGAACCCCATTCTCAGACTGTTTAAAAGAGATACAAACTTTTGAACAGGGAAAAATGCTTTGAAAAAAGCCATTGTATTGCCAATACAATACAATCGGATGTGCAAAAATTTGTGCAATTGTGTATTTTATCAGTCCAATTTACACAAGTTCTTTCGGAACTGATCCAAAATTGACCAATATGGACTATATCAGTTGGATGCAATTGTTGTTTTGATCTGATGCATGACCCTACTCAGCAGCCAGCTGCAATTGAATGTCTGTACTAATTTTCACACTTTTCTACCTTATTACATCCAATATGGTTGCTACTACAATAAGTCCTTCTTAGCTGAAGATACAGTAATTCTAGTGGCTATGGCTTTTACAAGTTTCAGTTGGTTTGCCAACTGGAAAGGGCAGAATTAATCATGCATTAGTGATATCCATATTGGATGATTGCAATGCTCTTTATGCAGGGAAGCTTTTAAAGGGTTTTAAATGATTGACTAACCATTTTAAATTGTTTTAAATTGTTGCCCTGATTTCCAGGGTTTTTAGCTGTTTAATTGGTTTTATTGTGTTTTAATAGTTTGATTTTAATTGTTAACTTGTTTTAATTGTTTGTATCGTGCTGTAAACCGCCCCGAGCCATTTTGGAAGGGTGGTATAAAAATCAAATAAATAAATAAATAAATAAATAAATCAGTTTGGAAATGGTACAAAATACAGCTGCTAGAATGCTACTAGAAGAAAGATGGTTGGCGTGTATCACATCTATTCTCTTTCAATCACACTGGCTACCAGTTTGTTTCTGGGCTCAGTTTAGATGATAGTCTTCATCTTTAAAACCCTAGATGGCCTGAATCTGCCTGAGGGAGTGGCCAGAAGTGCTTTTGCACAGCTTCGGCTAATGCGCCAGCTGCATCCCTTTCTCGAGAAGGCAGATTTGGCCACAGTTACCCATGCCTTAGTCACATCATAGCTGGATTACTGTAACACACTCGGTGTGGGGCTGCCCTTAGAGAATATTCAGAAACTACAGCTAGTGCAAAATGCGGCAGCTAGGATTTTATCTGGAGCAGCCCACTGAGACCATATTACTCCCATTCTGAAAGAGCTGCACTCGCTACCAATTTGTTTCCAGGTCCAATTCAAGGTGCTGTTTTTGGCCTTTAAAGCCCTTAATGGTTTTGGCCCCGGATAGCTGAAGGACTACCTGCTCTCAAGGATTTCTGCCAGTTGGACAAGATCATCGGAGGGGGCTCTATTCCATGTGCTGATGGTGAAGGAGGCTCGGCTGTTGAGCATGTGGAACAGGGACTTCTTGGTCATTGCCCCCAGGCTTTGGAATGCTCTCCTGGCTGCATCATAATTTTTCTGCTCCTCCATCTCCATCATAATTTTTTGGCAACAAGTTAAAACATGACTCTTCACGTTTTTAGGAAATAAGTAAGAACATGGCTCTTCACTCAGGCTTTTATATGACAGAGCAGGTTGTTGGTGGGTTTTTTGAGGGTTTTTTTGCCACTGTTTTTATATGAGAGACTGTTTTTGCTGTTGCTGCTCTGTGTTCTGTGTTTTTCTGTTTTATATAGGTTTTTAAACTTTTAAAATAGAGATGTAGTATTTTTATATATAAATGTAATATTTGTACTTTTCATTGTGTATTATTTTAATTGTGCAGTTGAATTATACTGTAAACCGCCTTAGGATTATTTTAATGAAAAGCTGTACATCAATCAATCAATCAATCAATCAAATGTATAATGCCTGTATATGTTGTCCTCCTCAGGTGAGGTAAACTACCACATTGTTGTCATTTCAGCACCAGACAAAGCCTCCCCACGCCCACCAACATTTCGGCATATTTTGCAACTGATTTTAGTCTTATAGCTCTTTTGGATTTAATTGGTTTTTTGACTGCTGTTTCTGGGCTTTAAAAAAAAAAATGCTGGTTTTTATTGAAATGTTATATGCTGCCCTGAAAGTTCTATCCTGAATGCAAAGTAGAAATTATCTCAACAACAACAACAAAAATAAACATGTATTTGTGTACTCCACTAGAAAATAATACACAGTGTATCCCCCCTGTTAGGTTGCTAGCAATGGAACAAAACCAATGTGAATGGCTATCGAAGCTTCCCTTTACAAGGGCAAGTATCTAAGCTTTTGTGATATGTCCCTTCATCATCATTGCCTACTGCTCTGAACAGACATGGCCCTCCAGCTTTTGAAGATGTTGCCTTAAAGTCTGGCACCTTTTTGAAAATAGGCTGTCAGGAAAGGAAAAATGAACAAGAACATTATAATCTGTTTCGACCATTGTGAAGAGAGAGACATCTGGTAGGCCGCTTGGAAGTCAGCCAGGGATGAAGGCTTCAATTAAAATAATGAACGCTTTCTCAGGAGTAGCACCCAACTCATTAAAGAAAACCCCCCATGTGACTTCTCATGTCATCAAAAGAACATCACTAGAGAAAATACAGAAACTAGTGAAGGAGAAAGAAGAGGGACAAATAAAAGAGGATAAATGGGTAAAAATGAATAAATGGATAAAAATGTCTTTCAGATTTTATATAGAGACTTGGACCTGCATCACATAACCCTTTTTTAAAAAAAAGGTAAAATCAGCATGAGTGGGGTGGATATTTTGGTACGCTGAACCAATTTTGTAATTGTTCCCATACACATTGGAATCATGGCACAGCACAGCCTTAAAAAATCTTAGAAAAGTAGGTTATGCCAGGGCTTATTTGGGACCAAGGGTCTTGGCATGTTATAAGGGTCACAAAACCAACTGACCATGTCAAATTCCCACCACCCTAAAAGTCAACTTATGGTGACTTCATCCCCTATGGTTAAATATGAACTAGAGGTGAGATTCTTCCCACTAGCAATAAAAGAATCACTCCGTGCAATAAAATGTGCAACAGAATGATGGTTATGCCACTTCTCTGTTGCTTTGGGCAACTTGAACAAATTTATTTTTGGATAATGTATATTATAAATCAATATTAATGAGTAGGACACTTTCCAAAGTGTCCTAGAAGCTTTGAAACTTCTAATCTTCAAAAAGGGAAGGGATGAAATAGTGAGTAAAATATTCTGGAAGAATGTAAGCAAGGAATCTGGGAGGATGGGAGGAGCGCTGGTCTTGTGGTAGCAAGCATGGATTGTCCCCTTGGCTAATCAGGGTCTGCCCTGGTTTGCATTTGAATGGGAGACCACATGTGAGCACTTAAGATATTAAGGGGATGGGGCCACTCTGGGAAGAGCACCTGCATGCTTGCATGCAGAAGGTTCCAGGTTCCATCCCTGGCATCTCTAAGATAGGGCTATGCGAGACTCCTGCCTGAAACTTTGGAGAAGCTGCTGCCAGTCTGTGTAGACAGTACTGGGCTAGATGGACAATAGTCTGAATTGGTATAAGGCAGCTTCCTATGTTCCTATGAATCTGATAGGCTGATGGGCTTGGAAAAGGTGGCGATTTTGTTGCACACTCTCAGAGTCTAAAGCTCAAAAGTGTATCTGAACTGTCAGATTATGATGAAAAGGTGTGGTGGATAATGACCACATCTGGATGCTGGCATACAACTTTTGTAGCATCCAGACATGGCCATTACCCACTGCACTTTCTCATAATAATGTTCAAGTAAAGTTAGATGGAGAACATTATTCTCTTCAGTCCATTTATAACGACAAATATAAGCAAAGCCTTAGCAACTCTACAAGTGCTTAATAAAATACTGCACTGAACCGTGCTACCCTAATTTGGAGCTGTGGCTATCTAGTAATGGGGCAAGCAAGGTTTAAATTAGAGGATAGGTACAGCAGAATGCAGTTGCTAATGAGCCAGCACAGAAGTTTCTTCTCAAGCTCATTTAGAGTTTGTAATGGCAATTGGTTCATGACATTGTGAGGTCATTATAGTGGCCAAATTATTTTAGTGCAGCTCTTTGGAGACCTTGTTATGAAGCCAGTATGAGGCGATATTACAATGGTAAAATTATTTCAGTGCACGCCTTGGAGAAAGCGCCACTACAATGCTCTTAGGGTAAAACTGCACTGCAAGATTACAATCTGAAGTGAGAGCTCAATGCAAGTCTGTGGAGATTAGACTCAATTATGATGTCAAAACAAAATGAAAAAATGTCAATGAAAGTTATACCATTAAGGTCGAGACTTAAACCTAGGAAAGCTCTGCGTTAAAACTGCCACATTACCTTGAAATCACACTCCTGTGCTTAAGAGTTGCAGCATGCACAATGAATTGCTTCATTCAGCTGTCTCACAGCACTGGGGCACGAGATGATGCGCTACAAATTATCACTGTAACTGTGCTGTGCAGGTGTTGACTGATGAACCTAACTAGAAAAGATTCAGGGAAATGTAGCATTAAAGTTGCAGCTCCAAAATGGTAAGATCATACATACCTCAGCTGTGCTACTCAGAATCTTACTTGTTCACAGTAACAACTGCACAACTTCAGTCCTTCAGCTCTTTTGGACTACAATTCCTATTATCCCCAGTCATGCTGGCCCATAGTCAGGGATGATGGGAGCCGTAGCCCAACGTCTGCAGGAGGGCTAAAGTTGGGCTTTTTTTTTTTTAATTAAAGAGACTGATTAACACAATCATTTCAACCAGGATTATGAATGCTCCAACACTCACACTTCAACCACTTCCTGGAAAACTTGCCAAATTTGGGTTGAACCAGAAGGTGATAATCAGGATATCATCACATATTTTCACATGCTCAGCACTGGTCCCATGTAAGAAAAGGCAATTTGTGTGTGGAGGTATCTCATTACCTAATATTAACAATAACTATGCAAATCTTAGTTATATGTAAGGAGGCTAAAATGTCAACCCCTATCCATGGAACCTCTGACTCAGGAACCCCTATCCTAGATCATCCGGACCTGGAACATAGGAACATAGGAAGCTACCATATACTGAGTCAGACCATTGGTCTACCTAGCTCAGTATTGTCTTCACAGACTGGCAGTGGCTTCTCCAAGGTTGCAGGCAGGAATCTCTCTCAGCCCTATCTTGGAGAAGCCAGGGAGGGAACTTGAAACCTTCTACTCTTCCCAGAGCGGCTCCATCCCCTGAGGAGAATATCTTACAGTGCTCACACTTCTAGTCTCTCATTCATATGCAACCAGGGCAGACCCTGCTTAGCTATGGGGACAAGTCATGCTTGCTACCACAAGACCAGCTTACCCTTTCCTTCCTTTCAGCCTTTGGAACCTACTCTTTCTCATCCTCTGGATCCTTATCCAAGCCAATCCAAATCAGTTTATTGTCTGTGGATATAAGGCTTTGCAAAGCGATTTAAAAATACATATTCCAAAACAAAATAAAATCAGCTAAAATGTTCTCAGGTTAAAAGGTCTACTGGATCCTTGTTAGGTAATAAAGATATAGTTTGAGTCCTGAATGTTAGCTGCATTTCTGAGTCAGCCAGAAATCAAGTATTATCCATCACCTTGAACAGAGGGGAAGATGAGTCTCTTGATATCGTCTTGTGTACCATGTGGCAAGTAGTGGCCAAAACAAAACAAAAAATGAATTGTGTGCAACCCTCACCCTTGTCCCACCTGTGTTCCAGTTATGGACTCAGAGTTCATGTGTACGTATGTGTCTCAATCCTTTCCCATCCCCAATGGAGAGAGCAGTTTCATGCAACCAAAGGATTGTGCATGCAGATTTCATTGACACTGACAGCACAGTCCTTGCAGGTGGGGAAGCTTGGTATGAATGATCTCACCCAAAAAGACACTGTATGCACAACTGCAATCAGATTTTGCAGTAGTGGTGAATGGTGCTGTTGCATATAACACCAGCCAAATGTTGCTTCTTGTGTCTATAGCAACAGAATGGGCTTGCTTTGGGTTCTAGATTCAAAGGCTTCTTTCAATGCATAACTTGGAGAAAGCACCACTATAGCTATAACTGAACAAGGAGAGACAAATGTCCCTGGGCTTATGAGAGAGGGGGCCCACTGGCTGGGTGACAGCTCATTCTTCACTATCTCCTAGGGATGTGCACGGAACAGATTTTGCGTTCCATTTTGAGCTCAGAACAGAATGCAAAAAGGCTGAAATGTTTCACCAGAACAGCGGTCGATCCAGCTGTCTTGACAAAACAGCTTGAAGCATTTCAAGTGTTTCAGCCCTAGGGAACAATGGGGAAACTCGAAACACTCCATTGTTCTCCATGGGTAGCTCCTAGGGACACCAAAGTGGTTTGGGTGGTAGGGCATGCCCATTTCTTTTGTGGGTTGGGTGGTAGGTAGCACCCCTCATGCCCTACCACCCAACCCACTTTGATGTCCCTAAGACTACCCATGGAGAACAATGAGGTGTTGAGAGTTTCCCCGTTGTTCCCTATCACTCGAACAGAGTGCACACAATTTGCAATGCATTTTGCAACCCTACCTTGAAAAACACTGCAGAAGTACATAGTAAAAGCAAAGCTGTAAAAGTGAAGCCTCCCAACACAGTAAAAGCAATCCTTGTGCAATCCTTCTCCACAGTAAAAGCGAAGCCTCCCAACACAGAATACACATTTCAAGTACAGTCCAAAAAAGGCCAAAAAGGAATCACTGACCCAGAATCCACTGCCTGCCACAGTGCCTATGCTGCAGTAACATCACTGGCACAAGTTGCCATCTCACACACCATTATGACTCCTTCTATTCCTGGCATTGCAACAGCAGCCACAGCAGCATCCTTAGCAGCAAGCATAGCAACCATAAGCTTATATCCACCAACATGTCCCTAGCAATTTCAGCCACCTTTTGACTGACTACTGAGTACACCTTGCAATGCAGATCGTAGTGAGTGAAGCACAAGTTAGTCTCAAAGCCAGACATGGAGCTCATCAAAGCAGTCACCAAGAAATATTACACAGAGAGAGAGCGTGCGCCACAACTGACACTGTCCATTTCTTGCCACAACTGGCAACAGTTCTGCCTTTGTCAAGCTGAGATCCAGCAAAACCAGATCATTATAGCAGCAACAGCACAGTGCTGAGAAAAGAAAACCACAAAACCACACCTTATTTGATTCCTTCCTCCTCTCCTGATGTATCCTCATCGAGAGAAGCACGCTATAAGGGCTCTCTCTGCCTCCCAGTCAGAGTACATTTTGAAACTCCCTCCTTCCAAAGCAGTTGGAATCCAGTGACAGAAAACCACAGCAAGGGGAAAACAGGCCTCCAAAATGGTGCTCGAAACATCAAAACATTTTTCTCGAAATGGGGTTGTTCTGTTACGGGCTTGAAACAGGCCTCTTAAGAGGTGTTCTGTTTCAAGCTTGGAACAGCTTGTTTCGAGTCAAAACATTTCATGGTCAAAATGTTCTGCACATCCCTACTATCTGCCACCCACCACCCCAATTCACTGGCACACTGTTGACTTCTGATCAGAGGACTCATCTTGACTTCAAATAAAATGAACCCTCTCCAAGAGATATATATGTAACTTTATGAGCCAGGAGAATGCACAAATGCAAGTGTGTGAGAGAAAATGCCTGCCTGCATCGGGAGTGTGTGATATTATTTGCATAGGAGTGAGGAAAAGGGTGTTCCAAGGATATTTTGTTTTTCACTGTCCTTTCACTTTTTTCAGCAACAAAGACACAAATGTGGAAAAGAAAGTGAGGATGGGGCGGGGGGCAGTCGGGAGTCTGGGGTCCATCTGCACTTTTGTTCCAGGGCCTCTGCCAACCTTGCTACACCCCTGACTATGATGCTTTTAGAGTAAAACTGCACTGCAAGTATCAGCTCATTTCTGAAAATTGCAGTTTTTGAATGATAAACAAGGAAAATAATATATTACTTAAACAGCTTTCTAAATCACAACTTGTGTATTCCAGAAGCTTTGTAATACCTTTTAGTTTGCACCTGTTGTAGAGATGCCTTTTTTTTGATGGAGTGAGCGAGGTGTCATTGTAAAAGGTTTGCTTCAGCTTAGTCTCTTGTCATGTATATGCAAAGAGTTAATTGTGTTTTATACCTGCATTATCTGTTGCACTGATTATATCAGCCTCAACCTGTGTATACTGATACCATTAATTAACATAAGGAGTTATGCCTCAAAACCCCACGGCTATACCTCTGACTCATTTGTCATGAGGGTAGTATAAGTCAAGCACAGTACAGTAACATGCCAAATTTAGCCTCCGTGATGCAGTCATCTTTATTAATTGTCTAATGTAGCAGAACCTGATGGAGATAATACCATCCTGCAGGGTGCTGATAACCTCTTACTTCTCTTTACAGTTATTTTCAGCCCAGTACAAACTTGTGTGTCAGAGGAGTCTTCACACCAGTGAATGATCTTTTTCCTGATCTGCTGACAACGGGTACACGCTTGGCCTGTTGCCAGAATCCACAGCCAACACATTGCATTGACAATCACCTTGTGGCGTCAACAATTTGGGCTACTGCTTTCCCAGTTCTGAAGCCCATCCAGAGAGACCTTTGTAAATCTTATATATCAGGGTTTCCAACTTTGGATCCCTAGATGTTGTTGGACTACGACTCCAGTCATCCTAAGCCACAGTGGTTGAATGCCATTGTGGCAGGGGATGATGGTATTTGTATTCCAATGACATCTGGAGATCCAAAGTTGGGAACCCCATTTCTGCACAGTGACTAGGGCGCAAACCCAATGTGATTTTGAGATCCAAACTAGTATACATGGTGTGGAAGTTTCATGATTGGAACTTCTGGTGTCTTTTTCTTTTTCAAAAAGCATCCATGGTGGTGGGGATTTAGATTAGGGAGGCTAACTCTTTGATCCCATGTTTCCTCAACATAGATCTCCCCAGAAGCTGCTCTATTTACTGTGGAGGCAAAAACTTAAAGGGCTCATTAAGTGTGCCTGTAAGTTTTCCCCTTCAGCGTTTATAGCAGTGTGGGCATTGGGTTTCGGACTGGGACTGGGTGTAAAAGGAAAAGGCTAGACCCCACTCCTCCCCTAGCAGAGCGGCCCTAATCCAAATCCCCCCTTCCCCCTAAGGCTCTTTTTTGAAAAAGAAAAAAACAATTGGGAGTGCCAGTTGTGAAACTCTCATATTATGACCAGTTTGACCCTTAGGCAACCCCCCCACCCCAGGTTCCCCCCCAAAAAAAGTATACTCGGAAGGCTGTGAGAGCCCCTGGTGGCGCAGTGGTAAAAACTGCCGCCCTGTAACCAGAAGGTTACAAGTTCGATCCTGACCAGGGGCTCAAGGTTGACTCAGCCTTCCATCCTTCCGAGGTTGGTAAAATGAGTACCCAGAATGTTGGGGGCAATATGCTAAATCATTGTAAACCGCTTAGAGAGCTCCGGCTATAAAGCGGTATATAAATGTAAGTGCTATTGCTATTGCTATTGCTATCAGCTGAGGACCAGCAGGGAAAGAAAGACTGTTTAACTCTTGCTTTCTTTTTCTGCTCAAAATCGCACCTGGCTGTTTTCCTCAGTGGAAAAGAAAGAGACACCTTTCCCTGGGCATTTTCCAGTTTTGCAACGTGTCCACTAAGTGCCCCTCCATATTGCCTGTGTTTTGACATCATGGTCACTGTGCTGTCAGCAGGGTGCCATTCATATTTCTGATGCCTTGTTTCGGATTTTTTTTTTATTGTGTTGTGGTCCTATAACGTTGTATATGCATTGCAGGAAGGTAGCTATATTTTTCTGTTGTAAGAGGCTTGCCCCGTCATTTGTGCATTACAGTGTGGTGTGGTGTTGATGGTCCAAATCGCAATGCAACCATTTGTTGATTTTTAAAGCCCCTTTCTGTCCTGTTCATGAAGTTGTGATGACTCCCATGAGGGTCGTGGAGGAGGTTTCCTCAGATGAAGACCCAGAGCAGGGTGAGCAGGCTGAAACTCCAGTCCTCCACTCAGCAGAGCCAGAGCTGACAGGCCTGCAGACCCCTCTGTCTCCTTCCCTCCCTCCTCCTGATGAAGCCTCTGAGGACGCTGAGGTGAGTTGAGGTGCCTGCCCCAGATCCCCAACAGCAACACTTGCCCAGAGTACAGGCTCAGAGGGAGGAATGCCGTAGGTCGGAGAGGCTGGCCAGAAGGAACAGGTGTCCCAGCTCTGGCCTGGCTGCATCTCCCTGACAAGGCCCATCTGCAGTGATGGGCAGGGCTTTCACCACACTGCCTATTTAGAGCAGCCTGAAAGCTGGTTCTGTGCTGGAAACAACGTCCATCGTGACCAGCCCTACCGTGAGCAGCCTTGACCTAGAAATTTGGACCTGTTTGTAATTGTCTGACCCTGTTCCATGTTTATCCCTGATCCTGTGGAATTCCCGTGTAGACTTCTGGCAACATTTATGACTCTCCGTTCATCCGTTCTCTGGTGTCTGACTTGCCATCCCTGTCTGTCGGCTCTCCCTTCCCCTCTCTAAGAGTGGTTTTAGCAGCTGTTAGGCAGTCGGCCAAGGCAGGTCATTACAGAAATAATCTTTCCGTAAAATGAAAAATTTTAAAATATTATTTTTCCACCTGGGTTCTTGCGCAAAGGTGCAACCCGATTTTTATCTGCTTTCAGCTTTTGAATTCAATCGCATTTGTTTTTGTTTTTCATCAGACTTATTTTTCGGACATGTTCATGTTTCCTCCTTCTTTGTGTGCTGTGGACTAGCTGGCTCATTCATCAGATCGAGGATCTGTTGATATGTAAGGCCACTTAAAAAAAAATTTTATCACTCCATTTCTTGCACAAGGGCACAATCTCCTCTTGTTCCCATTTCAGCTTTCGGCCCTAGCTTTTGGTCACATTTGTCTCTGCAATTTGATATGCATTTTAAAATATATATATTTCTGCTCAATTTCATTTCCACTTTCAGCCTTAGCTTATACACTTGTTAGCGCAAAGCAGAGCAGATTCAGCTGTGCTTCCCCCTGCTAGCAGCTTTGCACAAAGGCACTGAGAATTATTTTTTTTAAAAAGAGTTCATCATGTCAGCGGTTCCCCCCCCCCCGCCTCCTCCGTGATCCAATTGGCCCGAAATGGAGGAGGGGTGGCAGTGAATGTGATTCAGGTGGAATATGGACACCCCCTGCCTGGAAAACCCATTGAAGTGGTGGGCAATATGAACGGCCAAACTCCTGTCATTATGCATTGAAAAATGCATTGAGAAATGCTGTACTCATGGTTTCAAGCAGCTGACTCATACCATTGCACTTTGCAACAAATCTTGTAGTCCGGAAAACACCCCGCAGGAAGAAATGCTGCCTGCAATGCTATGTGGAGAAAATGACAGGACATGAATAGGTTAAGCAACCCTTTCTCTCCTCTTCAACTCACCCCCATCTTCTATTCACAACTGTAACCTATGTAGCTGCTTTGGGTTAAAAAACAAATTGTGGGGCGGGAATGTACACAACTGGGTGTCACGTGTATTTAAGGCCTAAATGTTCACAGTAGTTGAAAATGCTTACAGCAACAGAGGAAACAGCATTTAACAGCAAGCAGGCCTGTGAGTATAGCTCCCAATGCACCACTTAGAAAACGGACCCTTGTACATCTCTTATCATTTTACTTAAGGTGTTGTTAATGTGGAATAAACATTTCTCCAAAGTAAAGAATTGCTTCTAAAACAGAGCCATGCTTAATGTTTCCATTATTGATCTGTACAGAGGTGTCTCATGCCAAACAGCTCAATTCACTTCTTTGCAGCTCCATTAAAGCGAACTTGCATTTGCTTTTGGCAAGTTATGAACTCACACATTTTAAGCAGCACTAATTTGAAGTGAATGCCTTATAAATAATCTACGCAAACAATCTTTGACATTAATATACTTTTAGTGATACTGAATCAGGGCAGACAAAGTTCATAAAGAAGGCCTACACACCATTGGAGGGCTTTACATCCTCTGAGGCTCAAATGGTAGAGAACTGAAATGTTTTAACCTCAGTTTAATGTTTGCCACCATTATTTTATTTTCTGTCCCATGTAGTTTTCTCTTCACCTTGCATTTGCACTTTTTGCAACATTGACAACACAATCCTATGGTCCCAGTTATACCAGTGACCTTTTATACCAACAAGACTTCAGTGTTACTTGGTTGAGATCCTATACTCTGTGGAAAAAATGGGAGAAGAAAACAAGAAGAGATTTTTAAAAACACAGAAAGGTATGACTCTATTAGCCACACCTCCAGCATCCATGGCAACACCAATAATGGGCTGGCATGCCAATGATGCCCCCATGCAGGTCATGCATGAATGGTGCCAATCTACTTGTGGCAACAGGGCTGCAGTGATGTCACCATAATATGTGACACACATACCCTCCAACACTAGGATGTCACAGTACCTTGGACTGTATGAGCTACTATAGCACAGAGAGCAAGAGGCCAGAAACAGAATGCTTCCAGGGATTTAGATGTCCTTATACTACTCTCACAGAGAGCTAATAACCACCTTTTAGAGAGTGTAGGGGAGGAAAATGGTTCCCTTGGGAAACAGGAGTTATGCAAGTATAAAGGCTCTCAGAGTGTCAGGAGATTTGAGGTGTGGATAGGTGTGTTGTGATTGGGTGCAGAGTCAATCTGAATTTAATACATCCAGCAGAATGGGTGGGGTGGGTGAACTAGAGACAGCAATGGTGGAGCAGTGGGGTTTTTAAAAATCCCAATAGATGCTTTTTTACTGATACTGCCTCTGAAGTTGGCATTATGTGTGGCCATTATCAGGGTTGTGACCAGGGCCTCAGTGGCATATAGGATCTGGCCTAGGCACTCTCCTCCTCATGACCCACCCCTATCCTCACACTCTTTTGGTTTTTGTACCAGCTCGGTAGCACCCATGGTGGAGTTTCAGTCGTGTAACCTATTCATCGTACCCGTATTCGTTGCATATGCTGGTTTAAGGGACTTATACCAAATCATGTGCTGCTCAAACCATTTTTAAAAAATCATAGGCTTGTGCCCTCAGTTTTGCAGGCACGTATATGAGCAAATTCAGTGGCCTTATCATCTCTTTTTGAATATTAGATTGTACCTCACTAATACAATGGAAACAAACACAAATTCAGGCTAAAACCATTAATGAATGAAAGAGCTCTGCTTCTTTCAGCAACAGGAGACACTAACTGTAACAAAATTCTTGACAGTGTGAGATGTACTTAGCAAGCTAATGTTAATTATTATTATTTTACATTTATATCCTGCTTTTCCTCCAAGGAGCCCAGAGCGGTGTACAACACACTTGAGTTTCTCTTTATCTAGCCACTTTCTTGACTTGCTTCCCAAGCCAACTCCCTGACTAATACTGTGCTTGCACAATGGATGAAGTTGTGTCAATGCAAGAATATGTAGCTGTGCAAAGTCAAGGGGATTTCTGAAATTTGCATTCTTGCTCTGTTGTGCTATTGCACAAAAGTTACCTTTAAAGCACAAGAGGTGTGCCACAGATTGCACACCTGTTGTGCAAGCACAAAGATAAGAACATAAGAATGGCCCTGCTAGATCAGGCCTAAGGCCTATCAAGTCCAGCATTCTCTTTCACACAGATCTGGACTGGGGTTGCAACGTGGGGTTCTAATGAGAGCTTCTTTCTCTCATTATATATATAACGAGGAGAGGAAATAGCAACTGCAGGAAGCCCTGATTCAGACTCTGGGCCATGATGGGGCAAAGATTTAAAGGCCTTCCCCCACACCACAATTTCTAACCTGGACTGAGGACCCACAGCTGTGATTTAGAATATTAAAAAAGCACACAAGTTCAGATTGCAAACTTATTGCAATGTATAATTTGACTCAAGTCTTTCTGATTTAAATGGAGGTCTCTGAGTTGAGTAATATCAGGATGATATCAGCTCAGGGGCGGGCAATATCAGCTTCACTTTTGTGTTAGGGGATGATGGGAAGAAATGTCCTGTCAAGTTATTTCGAACAGTGAGAAAGGGCATGGTACACATATGCACACATATGGTACATATACATATACGCTGAAAACAAGCTTCATTGTGGTTTTGCAATGATGGGGTAAGGCAAGAACTTTGTAGGTTGCTTTGCATTGCCTAATGTCCTTATGAGTGGAGGGACAGTATGTTAGTCAATGTCTGCCTCAGGTCTGTGTGCATATTACACTGACTGAAGCCCTAAAAGTACCCCAAATGAAAGATATATTCCCTAATTCCAGACATATGGATATGTGGTTACACAGTGGTGAGTGGTACTCTGCACATGGTCACTTTTCCAGGACTGAGACATAGCTTTCAACATGGGTTTTAATGCAACTTCTGACAGGTCCTGGCTCAAATGAAACTCCTGTCTTTGTTCATGTGGCTGAAATAGTAGCCTGATCAGGGGCATAACTATAATAGGGCAAGGGGAGACAGTTGTCTGGGGGCCCACTGCCTTGGGGGCCCCCCAGAGGCAAGTCACATGACTGACTCCCCCAGCTGTGCACCCGCCCGGGCTTCCTTCAGTTGCATTCATCCTCCAAAATAGATGTGAGTGTTAAGACCTGGAGCTACCTGAACAGCATGTCTTTCGCTAGTACCATTACATGACTTGCATCGTCCACAATTTACAAAACCTTTTAAAAAAATAGTTTAGGCTGATGTTCTATTGTGGCACATAGGAGATAGACAGACAGACAGACAGAACTATGCTTTTTGTTACCACAATTCAGCCTCATTTAAGATTTCTTTACTTCATGAGCTGAGCTTCAGTGGGGGGGGGCATTTTAAAATCTTGTCTCTGGGCCCACTCCAACCTTGCTACACCCCTGAGCCTGATTCAGGCATTATATAATTGCACAGTTGTAGCCATGTACAGCAGCGTGAAGGGGGAGGAAGTTCCGCCCCTGTTGTGCCAATCACTGTTGCACCCCACTGCTTACACTTACAAAGGGGCTTGTCTGAATTGGGATGGTAACTCTTCTTAGGACTCTTCCCTCTTCAGACAAGCCCCACTAGGTGTGAGAGGCTGGGAGCGAGGGTGGTTATCACTTCAGGGGTGGGACTTCCTCCCTCTTCACACTGCTGCACACGGCACCAGCAGTGCAATTTTATAATGTCTGAATCAGGCTAATAAGCTCCCTCTTCCTTAAGGAAGACAGATAATCAATTCCTTCTTTCTTAGGTAAAGAAGTATTTGGTTTTTGAGGAGTTAAATTGGTTTTGGTGAGAGGGGTAAAAATGTATACAACCAGGAAAAAGTGTTCCTTGACATTTTAAAAGCCTAGATGTATTCGCTGTTTTGGTTTCTGGCCGTAGCTTGTATGTGTTCTCCTAAAAATGTATCAGTTCAAAATCATATGTCATTTAACATAGCTTAGTTTCTAAGTGAATGGTATATGTTTTTACCCTGTCACAGGAAGGCCACCCCCTATCCATGGGTCTACAGTTGGTGTTAATCAGTCATTCCAACTTCTGAACAACCTGGTTGAACAGGAAATATTTAAACATCCCCCCAGCAAAGCATTGCTAATTGCTACTGCAATTGCTTGTATACTTATAAATAAGCAATTGCACCTATGAGCATTTTTGCACCTATGTGCATCTACGTTTGGCTGCGGCCACATGTGCAGGAACATTCAGCTTGTCAACATGAGTGTAAAGCATGTAGCTCCAGAAATTAAGCACCATTAGAAAGTATTGCCTCACCTTGCCTTGTCTGGTCATTACAGAAAACAAACAAAGCTTCTAAAACTGAAGATTTTCGTGCAATGCCATTTTGTCAGCAGTGCTTCTGGCTCCATTTGCAATAGTCGATAAGTAAATATCCTGTAAAATCTGTATAACAATTCCGTTGAAGATAGTCTCTGATTATCAAGGGGGTGGTAAACCCCTCTTGTATTCTACCAAAGATAACCACAGGGCTCTGTGGTTGCCAGGAGTCGAGACTGATTCAATGGCACACTTTACCTTTATAACATCAGACCCTTATTGCTTTTTATTCTAAGGCCCACTGTAAATGGGAGAATTGTGTGCAATAGAGGGCTGCAGGATGATAATATGACTTTAAGATGTACAAATACATAAAATCACTGGGAATTATACACTTTAGGCATTTCAATTGGAGACTTCTGAGAGAATCAAGGAATATTTCAGGGAGATTACAGGGAACACAGGGGAATTTTTTAAAACTTTAAAATGGTATAGACAGAGCTGGCTTTGGGCACCTGCTGAATTACCATTAAAAATTAAATCACTAAGCCTAAACTTACTTGAAATTCCTGATTCTCTTACCCCGTCTGGAGCTAGTTCTGCAGGCAATGCCCACGGGGTACTTTGACTTCCTGAAGGTGACAATGGAGCTGAAGTACCATGCTAATTGTTCAGGCCTCTCTATTTAATATCATCAGTGGATATAACGCTGGACTGGAAGCCTATTCAGTCTCTGATGCCCATCTTTCATCCCCGCAAGGCTACAGAGATGCAGCGTGTCAAAAGCATAAGCACAGAATCAGGAATTACAGACGGATCTGCATTGCATTGACAAGGATTCTGGGTAACAGTGCCTGGCTGTTTGTGCCTCAGTTGCACGCCCTTTGAGGCCTGGCATACAGATCCCAGAGGTCTGCCCAAGGAGAGACAGCCCATTACTGGGCCACCAAGTAACACTATCTTGTTCCCCCAGCCTGCAGAGGACTGTTGTCACTTTCAGTTGCTATTTGCTATGAAAACAATGGCTCCTGGATAACAAGGGCTGACACGACACAGACTGCAAATACCATATTGTGGCAGCTGGGAAGATAATGTGCGCTACCAGTGAATTCACAAAGGGGGAAAACTTTGAAACACTTTAAAAATGCAGGTGCACAAATTACTCATGCCAGGAGCAGCAGTGGCATTTTGTAATAAAATGGTATGTTTATTCACCACCGTTGAATACATACAACTTGCCGTTTCCAGAGAGAAGGACACACAGTGCTTTTCAGTAAAGAGTTCACAGAGGGATGACACGCATAAACCAAAGGAAATACAACTTGCCACTATAAAAGGGATCAATTCCACCTGTGAATGAAATTCTTGTAATGCCATTGGGAGTTTTAGCACATAATTAGGAGCAAGGTTTCACTTAACTTCAAAGTTATACAAGACAGGGGGGTTCCCAGCCTTGGGTTGCTGATGTTTTTGGATTACAATGCCCGTCATCTTCAGACACAATGTCGGAAGTCCAACTTTTCGGGAACCCAGGGTTAGGAACACCTTATAAAAGAAACGGTTTGTACAGTATGCTAAGCAGCAAAGTTCCAGAGGATATAACAATCTGCCTTCCATTTTTTAAATGGAACTACTAATCACATATCAGCTCCTTCTAATCTCACATCAAAGACTGTTCTATTTATTGTTATTTATTAAGAATAGTTATATACCACTTTTTGACTAAAAAGCTCCAGCGGGTGTTACATAGCAAAGGGAATTTGAAGATGGTTCCCTGTCCCAAAAGGGCTGACAGTCACAAATTATATAATCTGGGTCTTGTAGTAGGTAAAATAATTTTTGCACCAATGCAGCCAATAGTAGCAGGAAGACAGAAAGGATTTTGGAAACTGTATTATGATAGATTCTCCATTTGTTGACAAACTCCCCATTTGTTGAAGCTTTTTGGTTGATCAAACATGTAGATCCTTTTCTCACGTGCAGCCTAACCCAGGCTAGGGACATCCAGCCTAGGTTAGGCTGTGCGTGAGAACAGCTGCTTAGTCCAGCTTTTTTAGCCCGGCTGCTCTCTTAACCCGGGCTACTTGTTCATGTGTGAGCTGGGCTGCTTCCAGCCTGGTCGCACACAGAGACAGGTGCCTAGAGTGCCTGCCTCTCAGGGGAATCCCCAATGCATTACATGTGTCTCATGGTGCATTGTGGGATTCGTGGAGGCCGGGACACATAGTCCCAGCCTCCGAAGCAGTGCACTGTGCCATTTAGCGCTGCTTGTCTGGGAGCATGGTCCATCCTCTTACAACAAGAACGTGTTTGTCTGGGAGGAAGGTGAGTTTACCCAGCATCCCCCACCCCGCCTTCCCACCTCCCGCCTGCCAGGTCATGTGGACAACCTCATTGTCTCATACAATGTAGATTCACCTAGTACAAATAGATTTGCCTAGTACAAATAAATACTAGATTCAGGGATTAAATGGGGAGTATGAGGGACATAGAACTGTCACCAGGGACAATCCAAGACATTTTACTTCCCTGAGACGAAGGTCATCTGCTGATGGGTGCTCAACATGTCCAGGCCATACTGAAGCAGCAGCAGTGACATGCAAGCAGTCTTAGACTATGCCACCAACCAGGCGGCAGTGGTAGGGGTGTTCCTAATCCTGGTTGAGGGGGAAAGAAGAGATGCATGCCAGTGGAGCAAAGAGGAGATAATGGACACAATGCAGGGAAGGGTAGTGACAGTAGATGGCAGGGTGACACCTGTAGTGGTGGGGGCCTGACACTTTTTGCTCCCTGCACCCCTCTCTGCACTGCACCTGAGGTGACTGCATCACCCGGCTTCATGAAAAAGTCACCGCTGGCTGTCACTACTCTTTGGGCCCATTCACATGAGCAAAAGCTTTGGGATTGATTGTTAAACACAACTTACTGCTAGCAGATGACCCCATTCGTTCTATGGGTTCCGGCCAATGCCAAGTGAATTCTAATTGTCATGGGTGAGGAACATAGGAACATAGGAAGCTGCCATATACTGAGTCAGACCATTGGTCTATCTAGCTCAGTATTGCCTTCACAGACTGGCAGCGGCTTCTCCAGGGTTGCAGGCAGGAATCTCCCTCAGCCCTATCTTGGAGAAGCCAGGGCGGGAACATGAAATTTTCTGCTCTTCCCAGAGCAGCTCCATCAATATCTTACAGTGCTCACATTTCTAGTCTCCCATTCATATGCAACCAGGGTGGACCCTGCTTAGCTAAGGGGACAAGTCATGCTTGCTACCATAAGACCAGCTCTCCCCTCTACATATCTGAAAGCTCTGTGACATGACAAGAAACAAGGACCTTTCTATTGTCTAAAGCAGTTATCAGTATTCTCCAGCCTGCTGATTAGTCAGACTGGTTTTATGCCTACTTCTGTGTTTGTTTTGGCTCTACTGGGGTTTCATTCCTTGGCTGTTTTTGCATATGTATATGGAAAATATATGACAGGCTGGCTTTCTGCATGTGCCAACGTGAACGGTGGCAATTTGGGGAGGATGGCCTCCTGAACGCTTCCATCTGATTTTTTCTAATGCTGGAGGCATGCTAGCTGTGTGCTCCTGTTGAGTATGTAGATTGAAAACGTTGAGCAAAAGATCTGAATATTTAAATTTCCCCTCCCCTCCTGCTTATGAAGCAGCACAACAATTACCAGAAGAAGAAAAGAAGCTTATGATTTTAGCTTGATAGTGAAATGAATGGACTTGGAAAAATAAATCCTTTGTGTTTATTTCATGTACTGTAGAACTGGATCTGCTTTCACTACTGCAAAAGAAGAATAAGGTCACTGATAATGCAGGTTTAGTTGCTCGGCCCATTCTGAGTGTGCTGGTATGTACTCCCAATGGTATGATAGGTAAGTATTCCTTTTGGGTATCACTTTGGTCTTTGGGGAAACAAGTTACGTTGTGCTTCAACGCGTGGAGGAATTGGGACAAAATTGGGGGAGGGGTATACATTGTGCATACAATCATTACTCTAGTACCTTCATATGGTCACTTTAAAAAAAAGTTTGTCTCCAGTTTGCATTAGAAATATTTAGCCTCCTATGGGTGCCATTAAAGGGGAATTCCCCACCATACATTTCAGACCATATGCGATTATTCCCCAAGAGCTGTGTACCTGTGATCTCTGGTTGTTCTGTGATATAAAAAGTAACGACAACAAATGCTCCTCAAGTACATTCCTTGTTTGGGATTTAATCTTGCCTAGATCCAAGACTAGGTTTTTGAACATTACTGCGAATCCCACCCTCCTGTACACCAAAGCCTGAAAGGGGTTCCCTGTTGCATCCTCCTGCGTCAGGCCAATGACATGCCAAGCCCAGCCTGTCCATTTGAACTGGCAGCTATTTTCCAGGTTTCAAGACAGGGTGGAGCTATAATTGAACACGGGGACAAATGTCTCTGGAACCCCAAGGGAGGGTGACAGCTTGATCCTTACTCTTCATCTAATGCCTCTCTGAAGAAGAAGGTGGTGGGGCCATCTTCACTTTTTGTCCTGGGGCCCACTCCAACCTTGGCAAACCTTTGTTTCAAGTAGAGGTATTTGATGACCATCTATCTGAGGCTGCTTTCAGCTACTTAGAGGCACAATGCAGTCATACGTGCTTGCTACTTTTGCACTTCATTGTCTTGTCTAAAATGGGGGCTTAGGCATCTCCACCACAGAAAGCTGCATGAACTATCTCCCATAGGGAATGTCTACAACTCCCGGAGATGGCGGGGGAATGGATATACTCCCAATTAGGATGCTACAAACATGTTTAAGAACACGTGGCACAAATCACTCATATTTCACTGTTTTTCTCCTTTATTTCATCAAAAATAACAAAAAATGTGTTGGATATGGAATTCCAGTACATTGACCTTTTGCACCAACTATCCTAATGACAACTAGGGGCATTGGGAATAGAAGTAGTTAGTGAGGGTCTCCTTACCTGTCCCTGCTCGCCTCTACTCCATGACCCCTGCCTTGACTCCTCAGGTACTTCCTGTAGTGAGTCAGCCCCCTTCCTTTCCTCCTAGAGAGAAGATGGAAACACCTATCTCTCTTCCTACCTATTCATTATGTAGCTGATAGATAGGATAGGTCTTTCCTATCTCAAATGTATTTCACCAATAAACTAGTTAAATAACTTAGAATCTACAGTGATCTCCATGTGTGTTACTTAAATAGCTGCAACAACTAAACTCTGCACTCTGTAGCTGGAGTGGTAGCTTCCTTGGTGCTTATAATAATCACAAACCCCAACAAAATTATGATGATGATATGTATACAGAAATAACTCATACTTCATGTATTCCTCATAAATTTGAACATATTTGTTTATTTTTATTTCAAAAATTTATATCCTGCCTTTCACTTAAGAAGTTCCAGGCAGCCTGCATATCTTAAAAGGCAGCTTACATTTAAAAAAGAAAACATTATAAATTACAGCATAAAGACATCATATCAACATGAGAGTAAAGAAAAAGAAAAAGACAGGGGAAAAAATCTAAAATCCAGCCCTGGTAAGAACTACCGAGGAAAAGGCCTGCTGAAAGAAATGCATCTTTGACATTTAATTTATTTATTATATTTACATACCACTCAACTGACCAGTGTGTCAAAGCAACTTACAAAAGAAAATTTAAAACAAAATTTAAAACAATGAAAACAAAAATAAATGTGCAACTCCAAAACAATTTAAAAAGCCAGTAAGCTGATACAGAGTCAGCAGATGTCAAGGGAAGCAGCAATTAAAAGCTTACCAGAAGAGGGAAGCTTTCCGCTGGCACCTAAAAGAATACAAAGAAGTTGCCAGGGACTTTGACACACATAGCTCTTAGTTCACATCTCCTCCGGAATGGAGGGCGTGAGTCCACATATCAGCTGGAATTACCCCAAAGTCCCTGCAAGCTATCAGGGACCAGTACACATATGATTCTGCTTTCCCCCAAATTACTGCTGCACATTCTAGCTTGGCCTGAATTGTCTGGGATAAAAAAATCCTCTATTTGCGGCAGTTTTTTTTGGTTTTTGTTTTTGTTTTTAAACCCAAGCTTTCTGGTATGCTGCGGGGCTTCTCCTGAGATGTGTGGAGTGGCCATTGCCAGTAATTTGGCATTTTCCAAAACTCAATGAAGGGGAGTTTGACAGCTGTGTTGGGTATGGTCTGCTCTGAGTGATTTGCAATTGCAAGCATGGGGTGGGGGGTGGGTGTTGTGGCAGATGGGTGAAATTATGTGGAGGAAGTCCAGAAGGGGAGAGGAGGGAGAAATTCCTGAGTTAAACGCAAGCACAAACTGCAAAATGTGGGTTTTAACATAGGCTTTACATATGCAGAATTGTGACTACAGGTTCCAATGTAACCTGAGCCCTTTGTGCCTGAGCTGATTGAAGCTGCATTTTTCTTCCTGACAGAGAGAAAGCAATGATTTCTACTTTAAACTTTCCTGCCTCTTAAATGGTCTGGGTTGTGGGGGGAGGAAACATGAGGTGATGAAGGCAGTCGCACACAAAGGCAGGGTTGTGGTTAGGGTTAAGGTTGATCCTGCTTCTTGGCAACTTGTCATGCTGGTTATCTGTAACCAGCTGTCAAACTAATAACAACAACAAAAAAGCTCTCTCACCTCCTCCTCCTCAGGGATGGGATTGGTGGTTGGAGGAAAAAACCCACAGCAAACTGTGGGGATGCACAGGAAAAAGATATGCAGGGATTGCGGAGAGGAGCTGACCCTGTGTGAACTATCCATTTAATCCCCCGAATTAAACATCTGTGAATCTGCTGCGAAGCAGATTCGTTCTTCAGATATCCCGTGGCATGAAGCCATGTGTGAATAACTCCCAGTCACCTGTCTAGGAAGAGCATTCCATAGATGGGGAAGGGGCACTACTGAGAAGGCTGTCTCTCTGGTAGCCACCCATTGCCCCATTATGAGTGCTGGTACCCAGAGAAGAGCCAAAAGATGGCAGAAAGTCAAAAGACCAGCCAGATGTCACAGGGTAGGGCATTCGGCATCAGAGGACTGCCACAGAGAAGGCTTTCTCCTGTGCGGCTACCAAATGGACCTGATAGAGGAGGTACATGCAGGAGGCCCTCCCTGTGTGTTCTTAACGGGTAGGCAAATTCATGGAAGAGCAGATGGTCCTTCAACAACCTTAGTCCCAAGCTGTTTAAGGCTCTAAATATCATATCCAGCATCTTGAATCATGCCCAAAAACAATTTGGTAACCAGTTTGCAAAGAATAGTGTAATGTGGTCTCTGAGTAGCACCTGTCAAGACTTGTGGCTGCCTTCTGGACCAACTGGAATGTCCAAAAGTCCTTCAAGGGTAGCCCTCACATACAGCATGTTGCAGTAATCCAACTGAGATGTAATAAAGGTAAGGAAAACTGTGGCCAGACCTGACTGAGAGAGAAACACTTGTCTCCCCTCTCTCCACACTATGCACACTTTTAGCACATAGATTTATTTGGGGGGGGGTAATTGGAATAGTCTCTATAATATGGCTTTTAAGTTTAATCAAATGGTTTCTGCTACAACAGCTTTTCAGCAGGCAACTACAGCACAAAAACCCATCTCTAATACATCGTGCTATAAGATGACCAGGTCAACATTCTTATTACCCATATATCTTCTCTGTTTGGTCCTGTATTCATTATGTAAAATGGTAGTACATTAATTGCAGTGAATTCTTCTCTAAATGAATTAATTTCAAATCTCTTATTCAATAGTAAATTAAAACAAACAACTTGTGGACAGAGTTATTGTCCAAACAAGCAGTTCCTTTACTCTCTTCTTTTTTCAGGTCAAACTGGCTACAAGTTTTCCATTTAGTTAAAGAGTTGATGGCTTCACATCATTAAGAGCTGATGGCTTTATATCTGTGTCTACAGCATACAGAGCAATAAGGATAAAGACAAATAAAATGTTTTGAATTAGGTGGCCTTTTATTAAAGGGGGAATGAATTCTGTTCCCTCCCCAAATAGAATGGACACTTTTCTTTAGCAAGTAAGCAAATTCTCATGTTCCTGCAAAATTGTAAGTACAACAACACTAGACATTGCACAAAACTGGAGTTAGAGGTTGCTGGCAAACCTGTAACTCTGGTTTCATGAGATGTCTGAATGTATGCAACCGCGGCTTTGCAACCAAACTACTCAAGGCGCACTAACCCCCGCACCTTGGGGACCTGATCTGGTCCTCCAAAGTCTGTGGGGCCTCCAAATGTCCAGGGCCGGGAGCCTCCAGCCACCCTATGCCCACCCCACCAAATCTCTGCTGTACCGTGGCCGAGGTGTGGCTGTGGGGGTAAGCGGAGCAGGGACCAGGAGTGATGCTCAGCCCATCCATTCAGGCCAATGTCTTTAAACAACTGTGAGGTGCGCCTGTGAAATTGAGATCATCACAAGCCCATGACATCATGGGCTTGCAACAATCTCTAAAATGTGCAGGCGTGCCTTGATGCCGCCGGGAGTGGCAGGGAGAAGGAAGGACTGCTCCACTCCCCGGCCCGCAGCCACCCCTTGGCCGTGGTAAGAGGTTTTTTTAAATACAGCGGAGGTTTGGCAGGGCGGGGCCCCCAAAGGAGGTTTCGGGGCTCCTCATGCATGGGGGGCCCTCACACATGGGGGGGCCTTGTGGCTGGGCAGTCCGGGCGTCCAAATTACCTTGGTGCACCCCTCAGTTTACTTCCCAGACTGGAACTTGGACCTGGGATTACTCAGTTTCACCTCCCTAAACCTCTGTTAGACAGGGCTGTTGTGTTGTCTGCATGCATCTGCTGCTATAACTGTGGTTACAGGCTGCAACCAGTGAGAAGCCAGTTCAGAGCAGCACCTACAGCAGTTACGCTCTGGGACTTACCCAGCACTTAATGGTGTGTTCCCTGACTGAATGCAGTGCCCCTCCCTGCACACTTCCTACATCCTCTTTCTGCCAACAGGCACACCAGGCCCTGCTGCTCTTATAATTAAAAGGCCAGAGCAATACCAGGGGAGCACAGCTTGAAGTCTGTAATCACAGCCAATAATCACACTCCTCTTAGCTCCTGGCCAATTGTGAGTGATTTCCTAGAGCTGTGAAGCCACATCCACAACCTGATGAAAGCATGGCTATACTAGTGGGCAGAACCAAGCCTGGAGGAGCAGAAAGAGGGAGGGGAAACTTTAACCTGCCTTTGGAGTTTCCCAAACTGGGGATGGAGGATTGTCTGCAATGCAATCCCCAGTTTAGAATTTTAACTGCAAACAGCAGTGATAAGCCAGTTCCTGCTATGTCTAAATGCGGCCTAATCCTTCAGAACACAACTAAACCGCTCTTTATAAAATTGACTGGGATGATGTGACCAAATTAGATGTGATGGTCAAAGCAACATCATTTAGTTAGGGGATTTATTTTTACTCCACAGTAGCAGCCATGCAGGGGCTTTACCTCCATGCAGGGGCCCTTTACCTCCATGCTATTTACCACCAACAATCCCCCCAAAGCTGCTATGTATCCCCAAAGGTGTCATTGCAGCAAATGGCACTTTCAAGGGTGCATAGCAGCTTTGGGAAGAGACGATTTTCAGCAAGGAAATGACACAGGAGTAAAGGGTTGAACCCCTCCCTGTGTGCTATATTCTGATCTGGATTAGGCCCAGGCCTGTACAGTTGCTACTTTACAGTAAAAATAAGCCCCAACAATTATTTGTTGATTATATTTATATCCTGCTTTTTCTTCCTAGGAACTAGGAGGTACATAAGGTCTCTCCTTTGATCCTCACAACAACCCTGTTGTTCAGAAAGAGAAAGAGTTACTAACCTGAGAACGAGTTACTAACCTGAGGTCACCCTGTGAGCATAATAGCCGAGTGGGGCTTTTGAGAGGAAAGTTCGGAAGAGAAAGAAATCAGCAATGCACTTATAAGAAAACATGCTATGCCAGTTTCTTTGCTTGCCTCAGATCTCACTGCTTATTTGGGACCAACAATTATAGCTTTTGGCATCATCATAAGTGAAGGATGTCAAACTACAAGAGTTTTCTGCAGTTTGGCGTATGCTTGAGATGCCCACTCTCGGCTTCAGTTAGAGTGGGCATGTCAAGCATACTGAGATCTGAGGCAAGCAAAAAAACTGGCACAACATATAAGCGCATTGCTGATTTCTTTCTCTTCTGAACTTTTTTTTGGGTGGTGGTGGTGGTGGTATACCACAAAAGAAGTGGGGGAGGGGAAGACATGTTTCCTGAAAATAGAGATAATTGCAGGATAGTTTTCGCCAGGGCACTTCCAGATTAGACCCTGCAATGGGATCACGTGGTATCTCGGAATTGTGCTTCCACCCTTCTTGTGTTGTGACACCACAGTCCCTATGCGGACAGCAGGGTGCCATTCACATTTCCAGTGCCTCGTTTTGAATATAATTGCTGTGATATAGAACTAGGATGTTGTATATCTGGCGTAAGAAAGTTGCTGTTTTGGGGGGTTGTTAGTTTCCGTGAGACTGCTCTCCCTGCTGTTTACGTTTCAAACGCAACTTGCCTGAACGGAGGCAGTCCTCCAGTATCCCACAATGCATGGCATGAGGAGTGTGGAGCATTGGGGGATTTCCCACTGCCAGGCCACTCCCTGCCGCCAAGCTCTATGTAGCCCCAGCAGCCCAAGCTTCCACACGACCAGGAGGTGAGGTAGGAGGTGCACACACTTGGGTTTAAAACCTGGGTTTTTAAATCAGCCTTGATTTAAAATCTGGGCTACCCGGAGGAGGAGCACTGGGATCTCTCCTGATCCTGACAGTTCTCCTTACCAGCCCTACCCGGGTTACACCTCTCCAAGTAGGGCTTGTTGTGAGAACGACCTCATATTCTTTCATCATTTCATTGGACCATGGCAACCTATGGGAAAATCCAGTATGAACAGTAGGTGTTTTATGGCATAATGCAGAAACCTAGAATTCCTTCCTATACTGGCTCCATCATGCAATTGGACTGTATGAGGTATTCAAATTGTAATTGTAATTTTATTTACAGTCATTGACCAAACAGAGAGTAAAAACTAATAGACATTAAAATGTATATACATATATATGTACAGTTTAGAATTAGGATGATATCCCATTATACCTCTTAAAAGCAATATAACTAAACTTAGCTACAGAAATAGAGATTGAAGCATCTTTATCTGAGAGCAGATGTTTTACAAGATTATCATCAGATTGATCTGCCAGTTTACATATTAAAGGAGCAATAAGTCGTTCTCTAGGATTTAAATGGAATTTACAATGGAGAAGAATGTGTGCAACAGTTTCTGTATCTCCTGACCCACAACTACAATGTCGTTCTTCTAAAGGCACACCCTGAAACCTCCCAGCTAGAAGTGCAGATGGAAAGGAGTTAACCCTTACTCTCGTAAATATCCATTGAAACTTAGAGAAAGTGATTGTCGACAGATATTTTGCGGGGGAAAGGTCCATCTTAGTTCTTATTACTCTATAAAACTTTGGAAGTACAGCCCAGTTCTCTTGGATCTCAATATCAACAAGTCGTTGTCTCACTACTCTTTTCGCATTCGCTAGACGCAGTTCCAGCAATTGAGCTGGATCTAAGCCTAGAAAGGTGAGTTTATTACTTACTGTAGCACACCATAGTGACTGGGGACTAGCTGAGAGAAACTCAGGAATTAAACCAACTGGTCGCAGATGTATTTTCAACCAAAAATAGATAATTAGAAGCCAGGCCCAAGATTCAATTTTTATAAAGCCAGCCTCTGTCCTTAAAGTCACATTCGCTGTACATTTTGGAGTGCCAAATAAGTTCCTCAAGAACCCTGATGGCTTCTTTCCAGAATGTCAAACCTTGAGTATGGACCTAATTGGATACCATACAATAATTGCAGAATGACCTTTGCAGTATAGAGCTTTAAAGCAGCTGGAATGAAGCCTGCACCCTGAGTTCTAAAAAATCATAAAATGGCTGCTGTGCTACGTTTTGCCGACTCTGTGACCATACTTATATGTGCTGATTTCCCAGCATTTTGTTGAAAAATTACCCCAAAATATTTACCTGTTCTAGTCGATGTCCCTCTAGCATCCATACAAATTTTTTTGCTTTATTGATGAAGCACATAATTTTAGATTTGTCATAATTGATCTGTAGATGCTCCTCTCTGCAGTATAGTGCTAAGGCATCTAACACTCTTTTAAGCCCAACCCTGGTTTGAGATAAAATTACTGCATCATCAGCATACATCAGGATTGGGATTTTCTTGTTGACTAGTTTTGGTGGATGAGTGTCAGATGTCTGCAAACGCTTTATCAAATCATTAATATAAAGGTTAAATAAGTAAGGGGCTAATACACACCCTTGTCGCACCCCTTTCCTAATGGGTACTGAGTTTGTAAGATTGCCAACATGGTCTAAACGTACTCTTAAAAAGGAATTTTCATGCAGTTTGATGAGCAGAAGTAGAAGCCTTCGGTCCATAGAAGTAGCCACCAATTTAGACCAAAGATGACTTCTAGAAACTGTATCAAAAGCCATCTTAAGGTCTATAAAAGCGGCAAACAGAGGTCGCTTATTCCTTTTGACCTGTTTGTCCACAAGATGTTGTAATATTAAACAGTGGTCTAATCCAGATCTATTAGCTCTAAATCCTGCCTGTTTGTCCTCAATAATGCACTCCTGCTCCATCCAAGCACATAATTTAACACATAAGTGCTTGGCATAGAGTTTACTTATAATGTTTAAAAGGCTAATTGGTATTCAAATATATCTCAGATTGGCAACAGAAGAGACAGTGGGAGGAGCCTACATTCAGTTCTTGTGAATTGTTCTAAAGTTGGCAAATATGCGTTTGATGTTTATGGTATGGATGGGCTAGAACAAGCAATTCATTTCTGTGCATTTTTAATATAGGTTAGCTTTAATGAAACAATGTTTTGCCTTGATATCAGCCTAACATGTCCACAAAGCAGCATGGGCCTTGACTTCACATCAATATTTCCCTGTCAGAGGTATACTGGAATAAAGGTATAAACTTAGAATCCATCCCAGCAGCATGTTAATTATCAATGAATTCAAAGGGAATCTTCCTTGAAGGAGGAGACTATTGCTCAGAGACAGCTCCCCTTGACGCCAATAGGAATGACACATGTGCATTTATGACACAGTAAGACCTTGGATTAGAACTGCAGGGTTTGCCCACAGACTTGCTAATTCATGTGGTCATGAGACAATAATGAGGCCTGAATGTAACGGAAACTTCCACCAACTCCAAAGTTCCCAAAACAACATTACTTTGAAAAGATTCTAGTAAAGTATTTTTTCCCCTTTTTAACTTATGGCAGGAGAATTCTTCCCAAGACAATCAAGTCAAACTGAAGCCTTTTGGGGGGAAACAGAATCTTCCATATATAGAAAACATGAACCACAAGCAATGGCCAGATCACAGATTATTTCAAAGTTTGATTTGGTTTTGTTTGGATACTCAGCCATATTTTGGAGGACATTTGAACCCATCATAATTTATAGGTTTATGCATGTTTGCACTGTACGTTTTGCATCTGGAAACTTCTGCAGACGGTTATGCAGGAAATAAATGCACACACTAACCTTTATCACTAACACAGGAAGCTGCCATATATCAAGTAAGGCCACTGGTCCATCTAGCCCTGTATTTACTGTCTACACTGACTGCAGCAGTTTTCCAAGATTCCAGGGAGGAGTCTTTCCCAGCCCTATCTGGAGATGCCAGGGATTGAACCTGGGACATTCTGCATGCAAAGCAGGTGCTCTATCACTGAGCTTCAGCCTCATTCTCATTACTAACATCATATTTGCACTTTCTTCCAGAAATGCCTTAAATTTAAATACACAGCAAGATGCAGTAAGACTATGAATACAAGAAATAACTTGGGTTTTGTCCCTAAATATTTCAAAATCATAAAGTCTGGGGGAAGCTCACAATACTTAAAAGCAGAGATTCCCAACCTGTGATATTTCAGACATTCTGAACTACAACTCCTATCATTCCCAGCTACAATGTATTGTGGCTTGCATGCAGAAGGTTCCAAGTCCCCACCTGGTGGCATCTCCAAGATAGGGCTGACTCCAGCCTGCAACCCTGGAGAAACCACTGCTAATCTGTCCAGAGAATACTGAGCTAGATGTATCAATGGTCTGACTCAGTATATGGTAGTTTCCTATGCTCCTATGATGGGAGTTGTAGTTCAATAACATCTGGAGTACCACAGGTTGGAAAGCCCTGCTTTAAAAGACAAATCGGGTATAAAATAAACAGATACTAGGGCTCAATCTGTGTGGCAACTACATCCTCAGAATCACAAGCACTTCCCTCTTCCCAACTCCTAATCCTTGATGTATTGGGACTCTTTCTGTTTACTTAGAGAAATACTGCATTTTGAACCTATTCATCAGGCCTGCTTAACTTAGATCCCTCAGTGGTTTTTGGACTACAGTTCCCATAATCCCCAACCACAGTGGCCAATAGCCAGGGGTTGTGGGAGTTGTAGGCCAACATCTGCAGGAGGGCCAAAGTTGAGCAGCCCTGCTATTCACAGTCATTTTCATCTATTATTTCATCATATATTCCAGGGTTAAGCCCTGGCATTGAAACAGAAATCCTACCCCTGGCATCAATGATGCTTCTCAGCCTTTTGGCTAAGATCAAGTGTAGTATCAATGATGCTCTGTCCATGCTACAGATCAGGGGCTGAGACTGAGAGACAGCAGCTTGTCTATGGCTATCTAGTAAGTTCATGGCTCACAGCTCATACTTTTAGAGACAGTAGCTCTTAGAACAGATAGGCAAGATTACTCAGGTGGGAAGACAGGCACAATTGGTGGTACAAATGCATGCGATGCACCAAATGCATTGGTGGTATAAATCTTGCCCTGTCCCAATGCATTTTATCAGCTTAGAAATACTGAGATCAGGGTGTCAGCAGTGTATGGCCAGATGCCCAAATGGCCTCATGTGGGATTGACCTCATTGGGATTGACATTGGCTTCACTGGAATAAGAGAAGGAATTTGATGGAATCCTTTGTGTGATGTATGTTTTACTTTAAATGGAATGGTTCGGAGGTGTGCGGAGGGTTCGGAGGGCCCCACAGGGAAAGTTCAAAGGATATGAAGGAAAGTTGCCCTTTGTCTCCCTCTCAATGTTTCTTGCTACAAAGACACAATCCTTCAAACATCTTCAGTCATGCTCAACAGTATCAAAGCCCTTAATTTGTTTGAAGATTAGAAAATTGTATATTTATCATAGTGATTAAGGACAAACATTTTTCTACCTGAATCAATTTAATAATTGTCTGGCTCAATTATCTGGGAACAGAGGATCATTAAAATGCATTTGTTTTCACTCACAACCATGAATCTGACTGTGCATCTTCTTGCAAAAGTTCACATTGCATGACATTGGATTGTATCTGTCATTAAGCAGCTGCAAATCACCTTGTAACTCTTAATGCAACATGACTGTCAAGCCAATATGACATTCCATGGTCTAATTTTTTAGTACAATTCTTATTTTTGCTCAAATACATGAGTGTATATCATTATCTGTAGCAGATAGTTGAATCCAGATTCTGCATTCTGTTAGGCACTGTGCAATGGTGGAGATCTGGTCTTGTAGTAGCAAGCATGCCATCCCCTTTGCTAAGCAGGGTCTGCCCTGGTTGCATATGGATAGGAGACTACATGTGTGAGCACTGTGAGATATTCCTCTTAGGGAATGAGGCTGCTCCGGAAAGAGCATTTGCATGCTTGCATGCAGAAGGTTCCAAGTTCCCTCCCTGGCATCTTCAAGATAGGGCTGAGAGATATTCTTCCTGCAACCTTGGAGAGGCTGCTGCTAGTCTGGGTAGGCAATACTGAGCTAGATGGACCAAAGATCTGACTTGGTATATGGCAGCTTCCTATGATCCTAAAAAAATCAAATGTAAGATGTCCACAAAGTTGGGAAGGAACCTCCAGTATAGAAGACATACCTGAAAAGAATTGAGTTGGACGTAGCCTTACTTCACATAGTTGGCCAAGTAAAGTGAAGCATTTTGTTTAACCACTCTGTTCAATATTCACTTTCTTTATTTGTCTGTTTATAACACTGTAGCTCCATTGAACAATGAATGAAATACCAATGAAATTTGATACACACATTCAGTGCATACTTCTACATTTAAAATTCAAAAACCAAACTAATTTTTGAAAGGGAGGGAAAATGCAAAATATATTGCAATACAAGATGGCTGACATTGTCTGTGGCCCACAGGGACATATTTCTACAAGTGAACGGGACTCTTACAGAAAGGGGAGAGAAGCAAAAATCTCATCCCCTCCCCCTCCCCCCTAGCAGAATTCTCTGCTATGACTGAAAGCACAGCAAGGCAAGCCTTAAGCTCCACTCCTTGCGAGAACAAAGTTCTTGCTTTGCTCTCCTAAGGCTGTGGAGAATGTCAGCCAATATGTTGCAATGAAATACTTGCCTAGAAGAGCGAGACATTGGAATAAAGGTCAGTGTGCACATTCATGACACAATTCTATGTTTTTAAGGTCAAATATCAGCTCAACCCTGGGGTAAGAAAAGCTGTAGACTCATTGGAAAGCAATATCAACATTGAAGACTGAGATATCAGAATAAAAGTTATTTATGGAACCTCCCTCCCGCAATGCTTACCAATCAGATATGGAAGCTGCACCCAGAGCTACACAGTCTCACACAATCTCAGTAGAGTCAACATTGAGACTGGGTGAGAGAGGCAAGATGACAGAGAAGCATGGTTCCATTGCTTCCTCTCCTGCCAAGAAACCCAATTGGTTCAGGTGGTATGGCCAGGGGGCTGAACCTATAAAACATGTGGCTAACTGCCCCAGCCAGGCTCTATCCAGAAAGTATTAGCTCTAGAGCTCTCCAGCAGCCCAGAGGGAGCAAGATGGAGCAGAAAAGAAAGCCTAGAGAGAGAACTCCTTCTCTGCTATGACTGAAAGCAGAACTGGGAGTGAGTGACCCATGGGCAAATCAAGCTAACTACGACCCATCCACCAAAAGTTGATGTGCATGTTTAGGATTCCATTCTCTGTTTCAGGGATGAATCAAAGCTCAACCTCCATACCTGCTTTCAAGCAAAAGATGCAAAATGCAACTTTATGCATATCTGACTTGAAGACTGAGTTATCAGAAGGAAAATTGGTGTGCACATTCAGAACTGATGCAGGGGTGCCTGAGGGGCAGAGCCCGACTGTCACTTCCCAAGAGATGGCTGAGGCAGGTCCGGCTGACGTCTCAGAGCAGGCACAGCAGTCTGAGGCAGCAGAGACAGTGACTGACGGACCAGATGATGAGCTGTGCAGGCAACTCCCACTGACTCCAAAGTAGAGGCGGGTCACAAGGCAGCAGTCACATCTGGAAACCATCAGAAGAAGTAAACGCCTCTTGCAGAGGGCTGATAAGCTTTGAATCCTTGCCAGCTGAGAGTTATCAGCTTGGACTATAAAGCACATCTACAGCTTGCAGTTAGCTACTGGAAGACAACATATGTCATCCCTAGTGTCGACAGCCTTCAGCCAGAGCCAATGCCAGAGACATTTTTGAGCCATGTTTCGCTTCTGCAACCCAGACTGGTCTTTTGCTAACTATCATCCTAGACTTCCCTACCGGGTGGCCAGATTGGTGACATGGGCTATCGTGCTACCAGCAGCTATCTTCGCCATAGGGCCCAGGGGAAGGAGCAGTCTGGTAGCAGGAAGCTTTCCTAATGCACCAGGTGCTCTCACAGTGCATTGTGGGAAACCTGGCAGCTTGGCTCCCCCCCCCCGCACCTCCTGATTACCACACCATTTATCTGGACTCTGGTTGTGTGGAGGAAGGCAGGGCCTTCCCTCAAGCTCCCCTGCCCCCTGTTTGGTTGGGTGAACAATCTGAATGTGTATCAACCTTATAAAATGGTTCCAAAATGGCTTATACACTCATTGGCAAATAATCCAATATAAAGGCCAGTTCACACACTCACTCTGCACAAGGCTAGCGTTATAACCAAACTGAACTTTGCTGATGACAAATGGGTCATCTGAATTATATACCACAATCACAAATTGCAATTTTGCATGCTAGTTTTACTTTTTCTACAGCTGTGGCTGGGAGACAGAGGTCATGATGCATACATCTCTCTTGGATTTGGGCAAAGTAGTCACCTTTACACAATTGTTTTTCATTGCCCCTTGTTGAGTGCTCAAATATGCTCAAGGATATCATACATAATGCATCACGGAACATTTCTCTCTCTCCTAGCTTTTCAGTCATCCTATAACAAAAAGTGGAAAATCAGGCTCAGAATGGATATAATTTAATATCTGTGCTCATGTCAGATTGTAAGCAAGCATTTTGATCTTGTTATGATTGTGGGATACTTGACATATTTGGCATTAGTGAAGACAGCTGGTTTATGCTCTCTTAATATTTGTGATAAGATTCTCATCATAGCGCTATTCATTTATGTTTTTAATACAAAATTATTCATAGAGCATAACACTTGCATTGGTTTCCAGACTCTGTAGTGTTTTGCTTTGGGTGATCTGCCTATGTATCTAAAAAGGGCAGTGGCTAACATGATGTGCAGCATTATGGCTCCATAATGCTGTGTCCCAGGGCTGCTGCAGATTACAAAGGCAGCCCAGACGCTGTTCAAAAGCAGCAGTTGTAGAAGCAGCATTTTCGCCATTTTTGACAATGGGGGACCTGCAGAAATGTTGCTTCTTCAGCAACTACTGCTTCTAAACAGCATCGAGGCTACCTTTGAAGTTCCCGTCAGCCCCAGGGTGCAGCGTTACAGATCCATAATGTTGCACATCATATCAGCCAACGAAACATCTTGCAGATGGATAGAATGTTAGCGATAGAAGCACAGATTAACATAAAGGTCATATTCATACAATTTTGCAAAGCTGACCGCAGCCACATACTTTTGCTTTCCGTGATACTCCTAAAAGTCCCTCAGAATCTTATAACTAGTCCTGATGGAATATAATGTCGGTTCCTTGCTGCAGAACTTTGTTAATTTCACCAAGTTGGAATTAACATGCCTCATTTGGAGGTAGATGCCTTACTGCACAAATCTTGTCAGTACCACAGAACTTTGCACTACTGCAATGCCTATTCAGCCTTTGAAACTTCAAGAAACTTTAATTAGTCCAGAAGGCTGCCACTAGCGACTAGGCTCCTAACTGGGATCATACATGGGAACATATTTTGCCAGGGCTGAAAAAGCTCCACTAGATTCCAGTCCATTTTCAAGCCTAATTCAAGGCACTAGCATTTGCTCTATACAGTATGGGCAGAGGTGCACCTAGGTAATGTTGGAGCCTGGACCTAAAGGCCTTTGAAGGCCCCTCCCTCCCAGCTGCATTAAGCATCATTTTTTAACACATAGGTTCTTGAAGGCACAAACCACACCAGCCAGGACAGACTAAAGAGTATATGGGGGGCCCTGAAGTCCAAGGGTAAGAGCACCTTTGAGTATGGGACCCAGGTACATAAAGCAAGGCTGCACAACTTCAGCCCTCCTGCATATGTTGGATTTCAACTCCCATCATCCCTATTGGCCACTGTGGCTGGGAATTATGGGAGTTGTAGTCCAACCTGCTGGAAGGCTGAAGCTGAGCAGCCCTGGCCTACAAGAACGCTTGCTCCTGTACTGCCTACCCTTATTCTGCAGTCATTGGCCAATACCCTGCTCTGTGACCCTTGCCGATGAATGGAAGCACATATAGGGCTTTTTTGGCTGTGGTATCCCATGTTTGATACTATTTCCCTTGTAAAGCTCACCTGGATCATTTCCAGATAGGGATTTTAGCTTGCTTCTCCTCTGGAATGGAGGGTGTGCGTTCACATATTGGCAAGATTTACCCCAAAGTCCCTGCAAGCTATCAGGGAGAACTTCATACATGATTCAGATTTTTCATTGCCTGTTAGAAGGTAGCCTGATTTATGGTTTTAAAAAATCCACTTTTTTTGTTGGTTTTTTTGGGGTAAGGTTTGCTGTCTGGAAATGCTCCTGATGCCCTCTTACCAATCTTTTAGGCATTTGGTAAAGACTTTTCTTTTATTCCAGGCTTTTAAACATTTGTTTAAGTATTCAAGGCAGGGGTGGGCAAATTTGGCCTTCCAGCTGCTGTTGAACTACAACTCCCATCACCCCCAGCCATAATGTATTGTGGTTGGGGAAGATGAGAGTTATTGTTCAGCAGCTGGAGGGTCAAGTTGTCCCATCCCTGATTTAAGGGCTACTAAGTGTTTTGTGCTTCTAAGCATTTTTGGTGCATGTATGTGTCTCTCGGGCTGTCTTTTTTTATTGTGCTTGATTTGATTGGTTTATAGCTGCTTGCCTTGTGAACACAATGCAATCTTATGTTTGTTTAACTAAGCTTTATTCAGAAACAACTCAATTTTTCTCCTACTTTCCCTCCCTTTTCTTTCTGACTCCACCCCACACACTCTCTACAGGATCTTCACTGGGACAAACTTCTACTTAACAAAACTTGAAAGCTTGCTAGATATAATACAACACATCTCTCCCCTTTATAACAACCAGAATTGAATTCATTTAAAATTTGGTGACAAAGTCTTGAAGTCTTTCAGGTGATCTCCTGTCATCCATACTTCTCATAATTCTTGCGGTCTCTGCCACAGGAGCTGTTAGACAATCCTTTTCTGGCACTGAGGATTGTTGTCCTCATCTGTGAGGTCAAAACTAGAGGCAAAATCAAATTCCTCTCCAGTTCATCTCCTGAGATCAGGCACTTCCCCCTTTTTTCTCATAGCATGCATGCAGGGAAGTTTCAAACTGTACCATTTCTTTCCATCATCCAATATGACAGAATCTTCTCAGATTTCGATTATTTGTTTTGGTCCAGAATATCAGGAACATCCGTTTCTCACTTTATAAGGCAGCTGTATTTGAACAAAGTCCCGCCCCCACCTGAAAGGTTCACTGTTTCGCACTCCATTGCTGCTCCCTTACCCAATCACGAATCTCTGCATACTCAAGGTGAGATGGCATGGAAAGCCTTGTGTACGTTTAGTGGTAGCTTTGTGTCCTCTCAGTGGTTAAAAAGGTGATTTTCCTGTAGCAGAATGAGGAGTTTCATTATTTGAGTTCATGAAAACAAATAAACAAATAGAGTTTTACAAATTGCCTCCTTCCAGGGTTGTTGCTGCATAATAGTCAGTTTTAAACTTTCTTGCTTGCTTTTTAAATTTTTTATTGGTTTTTACAATATCTTAACAATCCCATTACATCTAATTAAGTAAATATTGACTTCCCGCTCATCAATCTGCGGGATTCATTAACTAGAAAAGTCAACCATCGCTATAGTAATTCAAAACATATATCCTACACATTGCAAACTCGATTTTACTCTACCCAACCTGCTATTATTACTAAATTTCAAACCCTGCTGAAAGGTCCATATTAGAAAAATAGTTCTTTAAGTATAGTAAGAATGGTTTCCAATCTTCTTTAAAAGATTCCAAGTTTTCATCCCTTATCAGTACTGTAAATTTTGCCATCTCAGCATATTCCAAATTTTTTTATCAACCAATCTTCTTCTGAGGGCATTTCATTGTCCTTCCATTTCTGCGCGTATACTATTCTGGCCGCCATGGTCGCATACATAAAAAATGTGAAGTTTCTTCTGGGAAACTTTCCTTGCGTTATTCCCAGCAGGAAGGATTCTGGCCTCTTAGGAAATGTCATTTAAGAAATTTTCTTCAACTCATTATATATCATATCCCAAAAGGCCTTTGCCTTCCTGCAAGACCACCACATATGAAAAAAAGTTCCTTCACAATGTCCACATTTCCAACATTTGTTTGGAACATTTTTATACATTAATGCTAATTTTTTCGGTGTCAAATACTACATGTACATAATAATAATAATTTTCTTTTAAAGTATAACATACAGTGAACTTTAAATCCATTTTCCATAATTTTTCCCAAGCTGCCATATCTATATTATGACCCACATCCTGAGCCCATTTTATCATAGTCGTTTTAACCACTTCATCTCTTGTCTCCTCCAAAAGCAACAGCTTATACATCTTAGAAACTAATTTTTCATCGTTTTCACACAGCTCCTTCTCAAATCTCGACATTTGATCCTCAAATCCAACTTTAAGATCCTTCTTATAGATTTCATTTAACTGATGGTACTGAAACCAGTTACTAACCAAATTTTGTACTTCGATTATGTTTTTTAATTTACAGCCCTTTTCTTGGAAACATAACAAATCACTATAGGTACCCCATTCAGATTGCATATTTGTCTCTTTATGTGCTAAAACTTCAATCGGGGATAACCATAATGGAGTTTTAGATTCCAACCATTTTTTATATTTTACCCACAATCTCATTAGACTCCTTCTTACATAATGATTAAGAAAATCTTTATGCACTTTACTTTTATCGTACCACAGATATGAATGCCATCCAAACCTTCTATCGAATCCTTCCAGATCAAGTATTCTGGGATTTCTTAATGTTATCCATTCTTTTAACCACGTCAAACAAACAGCATCAAAATACAGCCTTAAATCAGGCAGGGTAAGACCACCTCTTTCTTTCGCATCTGTTAAATTTTTAAATTTAATTCTTGCTCTTTTCCCTTGCCAAACAAATTTGGTTATGTCCTTTTGCCATTGCTTGAAACAAGTTAGCGTGTTAATTATAGGAATAGTCTGAAAAAGAAACAACATTTTAGGTAAAACATTCATAGTTTTAAACTTTCTTTCCACTAAACTATTCCCTCGAGGATGGTACAAGGAAATAGGCTTGTGTTTTATCCCATGGTTATGCAAGTATTGCTCCATTTCAGATAATGTAAGCTGTGTCCCATTGTCAGTCATAGTTCTTTCGGAAAACCTTCTCACAAAAACTGCAGTCATGAACTGGATCACCTTGTTTGTAGTAATGTTGTCAGCAAATGAAACTTCTGCCCACCTGAAATAGTAATCCACAATCACTATAACATATCTTTGTTTCATGGATTGATTATCATTCAACCCAAGGCATCATTATACCCAGAGTACGTTTTACCAAGGGACCATTGGGATACACTAATGGAGTCAAAGGTGTGGTCAATGTCTTCTGCGATTTGTCACATACAGCACAAGCCATACAGTACTGGATTACATTTCAATGTGTTTGTCCATACCTGGCAACCAAAAACTTCCTCTGCTTCACCTTTTTGTCAAGCTCATGCCCAGGTGACCTTCATGGGCAATTTTGATCACTTTTGCATATAAGGAGGTTGGCACTACCAAACAGTAGTGGTCATCTGCACCAGCTCATTGAGAAAAGGCAGCTCACTTGCTAACATGCATGTATGGTTGAATATGTTCAGGTACCCTGTTTTTGCATGGCCATCCATTAGTTATGTAAGGTTTATGTTCAGTGAGCATTTGATCAGCACTGAGGGCCTCTTTCCACTCAGAATATGTGATCACTCCATGAATGAATGGAGCTATTTGTGCAATTACTGCTCCTCCATCCTCTTCTTCTGTGATCTCTTCTTGGCCTGGAAGTGGGGGGGGTAATCTGCAGATGTATTCTGGATACCTGACAGATATTCCAGGCCTGGAAATCAAAGTCCATAAGTCTGGTGATCCATTTGGCTCGACTTGATCCCGGAGTAGTAAATAAAGCTGAAAGGGGTTCATGGTCTGACCATAAAGTAAATTTTCAAATAAGTCCTGAAGTGCCTTACTGCCCAGAAGCAGGCTAGAGCTCTAGAAGCAAAGGCAACTGTAAAGTACCCATCCCCTTTTTACAGGGTCAAGACAGCACCCAAACCATATTCAGAAGCATCAGTGGTTACAACAGTGTGCCTGATGGTGTCAAAAGAAGTGAGAACAATGGCCAATTTGATAGTCTGAAAACTAGCTTTGCAGATGCATCCCAGTTAAATGCTACATTCTTTTAAAAAAAAGAAGACTCAGTGGTGCAACTTTTGAGGCAATTTGTCTGACAAATTTAGAGTAATACTCACAAAGGTTATTCACATGTGCAGCCTAACCCCGGCTAGGGCAGCCCAGCCTGGGTTAGACTGCACGTGTAAAATGCCAGGAGCAAGATTGATCCAGGTGCTGCCCCCACACTGAGCCCCACTTTTTAACCCAGCATTTAGCTGAGGTTAAGTGAATCTGAGGTTCATTTAACCACGGCCAGTGATTATCTGGGTAATTGCCACCGGGTTAAATGGCTCCCCACCCCCGGCCCACCACCATTTCCAGCAGCGAGCCGGGGGTGGGATGATTGGCCATGCCGAGCATGGAGGCTGCTCTAATGAGATCAGCCACCATGCTTGTGCCCCAGGGCACCCTGGGATGCAAGGTGGGAAGTCCTTCTACTCCCAGTGTCTCCCTCCACCACACTACTATTCATATGGGTGCATGGTGCAGTGGAGGGAAGGACGGTGGCTTGTCTGCTGGGGAAGGCAAGCGAGCGCCTGCCTTGCCCACAGCCTATCCTACCTCCTCAGTGAGGTCACATGAAAGACCTCACAGAATCCTAACAAGTTGTTCTAGTAAGAACTAATCTGCCTACTTTTCTTGCACTATCTCTACAACTGGACTAAATTTAGTTTAAATTGAGGTCCATGAGTTGTATCTCTTGCACCTCAAATGTTCATGCACCTGCCATCTTGGTTTGGGGTGGAAGACATAATCACAAACTATGGCATCGAGGTTTCCCCATGTATCCCTACAACTGTAGGAAACTTGGTTCAAATTGGTTAGGCAGTTCACAAGTTAGCCCAGTTGTGCCTCATCTTGAATTGGGGTGGATGACGTCATCTCAAATTTTGCTACTGAGGTGTTCCTGTATGTAACTCACTACAACTGTACCTCATTTGGTTCAAATTTGTTAGAAAGTCCACAAGTTAGCCCACTTGCGTCTCCAACGGCAAATTTGGTTCAAAACAGTTAAGTGGTTCACAAGTTAGACCACTTGCACTCAAAAGTTTATGCGTCCGCCATCTTGAATTGGGATGAATGACATTCTCACAAACTATGCCGTTGAGGTGTCCCTACAACTGTACCTGATTTGGTTCATATTGGTCCAGGCATTGCGAAGTTGATGGGTGGGGGGGGGACACACACACGAACACATGGACACACAAAACGCCAGGTGATCTCATAAGCCTACTGGAAAGTAAGCTAAAAACGACTGAAGTGCATCCTTGATGTGTGGCTCTGGTGCTTCCCTTATAGCTTCCATCAAGTCTGTTTTGGGTTGTATGCCACTCTGAGGTATTGAGGCTATTCTCATGAGCAGCCAAGCTCCCAACAAGGACAGATGATCATCTGATGGGAAGGCAAGGTTTGCAAAGCCTTCCCCCAACCTGCCTGGCCCGCCCACCCAGAAGGTCATGTGAATGGCTCCATTGTTGTGTCATGTATGTCACCAAGTGTGTACAAAACTGATATTTCTCTGCAGAGATAGTAAGCCCGTGTTGTTGGCGTTTTCTTAGGATGGATGTCAGTTTAGCATCATGTTCCTCAATGGTTTTGCCATACACTAAAATGTCATCCTGGAACTAAGTGATGCCATCCGTAGTCCCAAAAATTGCATGTATCATTCTTTGAAATACTGAAGCGGTAGCAGTGGTAGCTCTCCCTTTCTTGTGCTGCCACTTTCTGGGGCAGTGCCATATGAGAAGACTGGAAGGATTTAGACTGAATAGCCTGGATTTCAGGAAGTTGGTTTGGGGGTACCAAAGAGAGTGATTTGGCACAGTGTAGAGCAGCCTCCTAGCCATCTCTATAAATTTATCCAAGGCAAGTTCCCACTCCAGTAGCAGTTTTTCATGTAGTTTGGAGCAGTTTGTTTTCATAACAATCTGATCCCTAATCATTTCATCAGTAAAGTTGGCAAGCTCACAGGTTACACTATGCAACACTGTGACATATCGCGATCAATAAATTCACCAGGCATTTGGAATCTAGAATAGAACTTGTAACGTTCAGCAATCACATTCAAAAAGTAGGGTTGAAATGATCACCTAAGGCTTGAAGAGCAGCTTCATTAGGGTTGACATCCCCTTCCAAGTTGGTAGGAAACAGCAAATGAGTTTCCTTCTTTGAAAACTCTTTCTTTGGCCTTCAGGACCCAGGGAGTGAAGCAATATAGCCTTGTGCTTTGCTAGAGTAAAATCAGGGGTCTGTATAGTGTGGAGGTGATTGCAGAAATAGGACCTCCATTGCTTCCAGGAAAGAGCAAGTTCTCCTGGGGTGGACAAGAAAAAGGTGGTGGTGAGATCTGAGCCATGCTGCAGTAGGCACTGAGTCCAGGACTGATAAGGGAAAAGTATCTTCAGGAGTTGAGCAGGTCAGGAAGCTGGAGAAACAATCAGCAGCAGCAATAGTAAAATGCAGCAGTTCAGGAATGTAGGCCAAGTAATTAGGGATGTGAGAACCAGTTCTAATTAGAACTGGCTCGGTTCAAGTGGTTCAACCTTGAAATGAACTGGTCACGGTTTAGTATGAGGTCAGACCAAAACTCTCAGGCTGGTTCGGGCCCAATTTGAGGGCAGGGGTGTATTCTATTTTCAGTTTTTAAAGAAATGACTTATGACCTGGCAAGGGCTGTGATGGCCTTTGGGGAGTGCTGCAGTGGCCACGGGGGAGGGTCTCTGGCATCTCCACCTTTCCCCTTCCACCAGGCTCCCCCCAGTCTCCCATGGGCGTGGCCGTCCCATTTCAGGTTCATTTTGGCCCTCTGTGAGCATGTGGTGGCCACACATGGTCACTCAGCCACACAAATGGCCTGTATTTATGTGCGACAGCCTCAAAAATGGCTGAAGTGTGCTAATAGAGGGCCGAAACAGACCTGAAATTAATTAGTTAATTAATTAATTAATATAGTTTAATTTGTATACCACCTTTCATTAAAACAATCCCAAGGCGGTGAAATGGGCCAGCCAGGCCTGTAGAAGGCCGGGTGAGAGGCTGGTAAGGGGAGGGGGAGGTTCCAGAGACCTCTGCCCCTGCAGCAGCAGCACCCTCCTAAGGCCACCACTGCCCTTGCTGGGAAATAACTTTAAGTCATGTTTTTAAAACTAAAAATAGAACAGCCCCCGCCCTTGAACCAGGCCTGAACTAGTTCTAATTCAAACCAAACTGGGCCCTGTTTGTGGGGTGCCAAAACTGAACATGCCTGATCTGGTTCCAATCTGGTACGGATTTGAACCAAAGCAGGCAAACCAGTTTTGTGCACATCCCTATAAGTAATGCAATGAAAAGAAGATGCTGGATAGGGATGTGCGAATCGATTCAGATACAAATCGATTTGTACCTGAATCTAGCTGATTAGGATGATTCAGAGACAAAACGAATCACCCATGTGGCCCACTCGCTAGATTCGGGTACAAATCGAATCGCGGCTGATTCGATTCGAATCGATTCGGGTTTCGGATCTGTCCTATTAATTTCCCCAGATTCCCAGCTTTCATTTTTTTAAAAAAGCTAAGCTCTTGCCCTTATAGAAGTGGAGTTATGGAGCAAAATGTGTGGTCACTATTTTTTAAGTGTTCGGATTCTTTGGTTATAATAACTTTCACTCAATGAATCCTTATGAGGATTCATTACACACCTTCATTTCTTCTATTCATTTTGATTGTCTTTTAGACAGTGCCAATTGTCAACTGCCATGTGCCAACTACACCCCACTCCCACCCGCAAGGCAGTGAGGTACTACTCAGTTTAAGATAAGTGCCTAATGGGTGGAGGCTACCACTCAAATTGCAGAGGGATTGGGCAAAGGGCTGGTTTTTGGTGAATTGTTGAAGTTTTCCATAGGAAATCATGTAGGTTTCAGCAGCCCCATAACTGCACTTGGGGGGTGCTGGGGTGGCCCAGAGTGAGTGGTGGTGTAGTGAACAGAGGGTGCCAGCCACCCCCATGGGTTTCTAGCCCATGGGGTTCTGGGTTCTGTTGTTTCTGAGGTGTTCTGAGTGTAGATTCTCTGGTAGCAAATGAGATTTTCAATACAAACCATGAATCCACTCTCATTTGCTACCATAGAATCTACACTCAGACCACCTCAGAAACAACAGAACCCTGTACCCCATGGGTTAACAACCCCATGGGAGTGGCTGGCACCCTATGTGCACTACACCACCACTCACTCTGGGCCACCCCAGTGCCCTCCAAGTGCACTTATGTGGCCGCTGAAACCTCCATTATACCTTATAGGGAAAAACCTTAAAGATGAGTAAACTTCAACTATTCACCAAAAACCAGCCCTTTGCCCAATCCCTCTGCAATTTGGGTGGTAGCCTCCACCCATTAGGCTCTACCACCTCACCACACTCTTCCACCCCAGATCCCACTTTATGCCCCAAATCTTCCTCAAAGACACTAAACCTTCAACTATTCGCCAAAAACTAGCCATTTGCGCAATCCCTCTGCAATTAGAGAGTCAGCATGGTGTAGTGGTTAGAGTGCTGGACCGGGGAGACCCGAGTTCAAATCCCCATTCAGCCATGAAACTAGCTGGGTGACTCTGGGCCAGTCACTTCTCTCTCAGCCTAACCTACTTCACAGGGTTGTTGTGAAAGAGAAACTCAAGTATGTAGTACACCGCTCTGGGCTCCTTGGAGGAAGAGCGGGATATACATTTAAAAGTAATAATAATTACAACTACAACAACAACAATAATAATAATTTATTATTATTTGGGTGGTAGCCTCCACCCATTAGGCACTACCACCTCACCACACTCTTCCACCCCAGATCCCACTTTATGCCCCAAATCTGCCTCAAAGACACTAAACCTTCAACAATTAACCAAAAATCAGCCCTTTGTCCAATTCCTCTGCAATTTGGGTGGTAGCCTCCACCCATTAGGCACTTAACTTAAACTGAGTAGTACCTCACTGCCTTGTGGGTGGGAGTGACGTGTAGTTGGCACATGGTAGTTGACAATTGGCACTGTCTAAAAGACAGTCAAAATGAATAGAAGAAATGAAGGTGTGTAATGAATCCTCATGAGGATTCATTGAGTTAAAGTTATTATACACCAAAGAATCCGAACACTTAAAAAATAGTGACCACACATTTTGGTCCATAACTTCACGTCTATAAGGGCTGGAGCTTAACTTTTTTTAAAAAAATGAAAGCTGGGAATCTGGGGAAATTAATAGGACAGATCAGAAACCTGAATCAATTCGATTTGGATCCGCCGCGATTCGGATCCGAATCAAATTTGGGGTGATTTGGATGGGTCAGATTCGGATCCAAATCGAATCAGGGCTGTTTCGATTCGGTTACAAATCAAAACACAGAAAATCCGAATTGCACACCCCTAATGCCGGAACCTTTGCAGGCTCACATGCATAGCTGGCTCAAAGTCCCATCACCGAATGTTGTATAGCTGCTTCCCTCGTAAACACAAAGCAACCTTATGTTTGTTTAACTAAGCTTTATTCAGAAACTCAATTTATCTCCTTTCCCTCCCTTTTCTTTCTGACTCCACCACCCACACTCGCTACAGGATCCCCACAGGGACAAACTTCTAATTAACAATAAGAGTTTGCAAAAACATATTTCGCCAGACCATGAGCCAGTTTGAGTTGAACTGGGCCCCGGTTCAGTCCAAGGGTCAAATTGGTCCAGAATCAGTTTGATTTGGCTCAAGGGGCCATGCATGCAAAGGGGAGTCTGAGGATTCCCCTTTACAAGCCAAGGGCGGAACCCTGCCTGCCTTTAAAAAAACCCTCCTGATAGGGGCAGTGAGAGGGCATCTTGTAGTTGGAGGCAGAGGCAGCGTGGCTCCTCTGAACTCTCCGGACTGGGACCAGTCTGCTGAGTTTAGAGGAGCTGTGCCGCTGACACCTCCGAGGTACCCCCTTGCTGCCTCAATTATGAGTTTTTTATAGGCAGGTAGAGTTCCCCCCTTTAATTGTAAAGGGGAACCCTTCCTCACCAGATTTTCCTTTATAAGCATGCCCCTTCGAACCGCCAAACCAGTTCATTAGAACCAGGGCTGGTTCAGCTTGAACTCGGACCAGCACCCCTTTTGGGAGGTCTGGTCTAGTACAAGTCCCAACCGTTTGAATCAGGCCGGTTCGATTCGTATTCAAATAGAACCAATTCTGCACACCCACAATTAACAAATCATGAGAGGCTGCAATACAGAATATAACAGTTTTGTACTTATTGCCGACTCTTGTTTTATTGCTCTTTTCATCATATTTAATTTGATTGTTGCTTTTAATTTTTGTTTCATACCACCCTGGAAGGTATACAACACTGGATGAAGGATGATATATAAATTAGTGCAATAAGTAAAACAAATAATGTGGGAAGATGAAACTGCCATGTCACTCTCTTCCTCTTTTTCTCTTTAATATTCAGGGGACTTGTACTCTATTGCTGGAGAGAGAGAATACACAGCCTTCGATAAAGCAAACAGGTCAGTGTAATGGCAGGGGCATTTTGGCAAAAAGAGGAGATAGTTGTGGACATGTTTGCCCTCCATTTTTGCCTAACACTATAATGCATGCACACTAGCCTGGAAATAAATCACATCAAATACAGTGGCTGTTATTCAGACTAACGAAACACCAGTGCTACAGAAAAAGCATGCTGCTTCTGTAGAGCTCAATTAACTTAGCTCCACCACTCATGCAGTGGGGGTGGACGACAAATTTTGACACATGCCCCCTTCCCCAGAAGCACTCTGGGCCACCTAAAAATATGTCTCTTGAGGGTTGCACAGTCCTTTTTCGATGGTACCGAGCACTTCCAGAGGAAGGGAAGCTAATCAAAATGTGTTCCTCCTCCCCACTGCAAGCACCAGTGGTGCAGCTTTAGTCTGAAACTCTTCCAAAGCACTGGTGCACCACCCATAGCTCTGGTGCTTAGTTAGTCTGCATGTCAACCAGTGGGGTTTACTTCTGAGTATACTCATAAGATTGTGCTGCACATGACCAGTCTTGTTCCTCAATGAGGAGTATTCTGCCTCTTAAAATGAAGGGGGGGGGGACCCACAACATTTTTGAAAGGTACACAAAATAGTGAGGATGGAGTAGGGAGGAGTTAACACTTCTTATTACCGTCATCTCCTGGATAGTGCCTATGACATTATTTGTCACTGGTGATGTCATAGACATGATTCAATAGGTGACTGTAACACGGATAAGCATTAATCATAGCAAAAGAAACATCACTTGCTACATCACATCACAGAACATCACAGAAACATCACATCATCACAGAAACATCACATCATCACAGAAACATCACATCATCCCCTGCTAACTGGGCAAAGAGGCACCTTTTACCGTGGTGATTCTCTTTATTTAGCAGGGGGAGAGTAACTGGCCCTATCCACCCCCAGCACAGTACCTCCAGTGACTGTTGCTGGTGTCTATCTTGTGTTTCTTTTTAGAATGTGAGCCCGTTGGGGACAGGGATCCATCTTATTTATTTATTATTTCTCTGTGTAAACTGCCCTGAGCCATTTTTGGAAGGGCGGTATAGAAATTGGATTAATCATCATCATCATCATCATCATCATCATCATCATCATCATCCCCCAGTGCGGCACTACCTTGGTGTGGTTGTGGGGCTTGCATGCTCTGAGGAAGGTGAGAGCTATGCCAGAGGTCCAACCATACTGGACAGGTCTCACCACAGGAGCCAGACAAAGAGTGCCTCTCCCATCAACAATATGGTGAGACATAACTTTAATAAATCTATACCGGATCGGTCATCACCGGGTCAACAAGGACCGCGCCAGGTGCTGGAGTCCCTGGACATCTGGTGGCAAGTGGGCAACAGGACTCAGGACCTTCAGTTGAGCAACCAGGGCTGAAGACTGCAAAGTTACTGGAAGAAACGTCGCTTAACCGGAAAAAATATATGAAAAATGCCAACAAGGAAATAATGATGTGCTATTACAAGTCTAGTCCAACTAGAAGAGGTTATTTAAAAAGAATGTACCAAACTTGGAAAGAGAAGCATCCAGATACAGAAATAACAGAACAAAGGCTAGCAGACCAGAGAAGATTCATAATAAGAAATAAAGTATTCACAGGAGTTGAGCTGGAAGAACTACAAAGAGCAACACAGGCTCAAGATATGGAAGAAGAATTACCACCAACTGAAGCAGTTGCTCAGGCACAGGTGGAGGAGGTGTTGGAAATAGAGGACGCCACTGTTGCTGAACTGTTTCAAAATCAAAACCAGGCAACCTCCCCTTTGCCTTCACCTCAAAAACCCAAATGCCGTTTAGCACTTAGCAATAGCAATAGCACTTACATTTATATACTGCTTTATAGCCGGAGCTCTCTAAGCGGTTTACAATGATTTAGCATATTGCCCCCAACTTTCTGGGTACTCATTTTACCGACCTCGGAAGGATGGAAGGCTGAGTCAACCTTGAGCCCCTGGTCAGGATCGAACTTGTAACCTTCTGGTTACAGGGCGGCAGTTTTACCACTGCGCCACCAGGGGCTCACTGCGCCACCAAGGGCTCGTTTAACAGAAAAGCAACAAGAACTAAAGCAAAAAATAACTGAGCACATGAACCAAACAACCACCAGGGTTCGACTTCCAGCTCTAAAAACAGTTGCCAAAAAACAACTTGCTCAGGTATTAAAAGATGTCAATGCTGCACTTGCAGAAATAACAACCAATAATTTGCAAGAAACAAACCAACTAATGTACAGTGCAGCAACAATAACAACACAAGAGCTCGGATATAAGATCAGTGGACCTGTCAAAAAAGAAAGTAGTACATCACCTAAATGGAAGATTAGATTAGAAAATAAAATCTCCAGGCTTAGATCAGATGCTAGTAAATTGAAATATATGAAAGACAAGAAGCTGAAGAATGAAAACACCAAACAGTATCTGATCCAAAAATACCACCTAGATTCAAGGAGAATTAGAGAAGTCCTGGAAATAATAAAGCAGCAAATAACAGCAGTGTCAAAGAAGATTAGCAGATATGAAGCCAGAATTACACAACACAGGCAGAATCTCCAATTCCAGTCAAATCAGAGATGTTTCTACCAAAGTATAGAAGGAGAAACTGCAAGAAACATCGAAACACCAAATAAAGAAGAAACACATGACCAGTCTGGGGAAAATTCTGGGGAAAATTCTGGGACAATCCAATAGATTATAATAAAAAAGTAGGCTGGATGAAAGAGGTCAAAAAATGTAACCAACAAATGCAAGATCTAATAATAACACCAGAATTAATAAGTGAAAGAGCAAAGAAAATTAAAAATTGGACTGCGCCAGGCGATGATGAACTGCATGGCTTTTGGCTTAAACACCTAACAAGCCTTCATAAACAACTATCAAAACAGTTCAATCACATTTTACAAGGAGGTGATATTGAACAATGGCTAACAACTGGGAAAACTCATCTCATCATGAAAGACCCAGCAAAAGGTGCAGTTCCAAGTAATTATAGACCGATAACCTGCCTGCCAACCATATTCAAATTATTAACTGGAATAATAGCAGATGAAGTCATGCAACACTTATTAACTAACAAACAGCTTCCAGTTGAACAGAAAGGAAATTGCCCGAACACCAGAGGCACAAAAGACCAGTTGCTGATTGACAAAATGATTTTAGAAAATTGGAAGAGAAGAAAAACAAAACTAAGTGTTGCATGGATTGACTACAAGAAAGCCTTCGATTCATTGCCTCACACATGGATACTAAAATGTTTAGAAACAACTGGTGTCAGCAAAAACATTCAGATATTTATATAAAAAAGCAATGAGCATGTGGAGTACACAGTTAACAATCAATGGCGAGACACTTGGACAGGTTAGCATTAGAAGAAGCATTTTCCAAGGGGACTCACTATCCCCTCTGTTGTTTGTAATCGCCATGACCCCACTTTCACAAATACTAAACAAAACAAGCCTCGGATACCAAGCATCTAAAACATCAAGTAAAATAAACCATCTGCTGTACATGGATGATCTGAAGTTGTATGGAAAGTTCCAGTCAGAAATTGAATCACTGCTAAACACTGTCCGTATATTCAGTAGCGATATAGCAATGGAGTTTGGACTAGACAAGTGTGCTGCATTAACAATAAAAAGAGGGAAAATAACAAAAACAGAAGGAATAGAACTGTCCAATGGAAGCAAGATCAAGAACCTGGAAGAGAAAGAACATTACAAATACTTGGTCATTCTCCAGGCTGATAACATTGCACACACTGAAGTTAAAAGAAAAATTGGAAGTGAATACATCAGGAAAGTTAGAAAAATCCTCAAGTCCAAACTCAATGGCGGGAACACCATACAAGCCATAAACACCTGGGCTATACCTGTTATCAGATACACTGCAGGAATCATAGACTGGACCCAGGCAGAGCTAGAGATGCTGGATCGTAAGACCAGGAAAATAATGACCATCAATCATGCTCTGCACCCCCGCAGTGGTGTAGATAGGCTCTACCTCCCTTGCAGCTCAGGTGGAAGAGGAATGCTGCAAGTCCATCAAACAGTAGAGGAGGAGAAAAGAGGCCTTGAAGAATATATCAAGGACAGTGAAGAAGATGCACTTCAAATGGTCAAGAACGAGAAACTATTCAACACCAATGAAACAAAGCAGGCCTACAAGAAAGAACAAGTCAAGAACCGAGCAGAAAAATGGAAAAAGAAGCCCCTGCATGGTCAATATTTACACAATATAAGTGGAAAATCAGACATCACCAAGACCTGGCAATGGCTTAAGAATGGTTGCTTGAAGAAAGAAACAGAGGGTTTAATTCTGGCTGCGCAAGAACAGGCACTAAGAACAAATGCAATAAAAGCAAAAGTCAAAAAATCCACAACAAACAGCAAGTGCCGCCTTTGTAAAGAAGCAGATGAAACAGTGGACCACCTAATCAGCTGTTGTCAAAAGATCGCACAGACTGACTACAAACAAAGGCATGACAAGGTAGCAGGGATGATACACTGGAACATCTGCAAAAAATACAAGCTATCTGTAGCCAAAAATTGGTGGGTCCATCAAATTGAAAAAGTGGTAGAAAATGAAGATGTAAAAATATTATGGGACTTCCGACTACAAACAGACAAACATCTGCCACACAATACACCAGATATAACTGTAGTCGAGAAGAAAGAAAAACAAGTCAAAATAATCGACATAGCAATACCAGGGGATAGCAGAATAGAAGAAAAAGAAATAGAAAAAATCACCAAATACAAAGATCTACAAATTGAAATTGAAAGGCTGTGGCAGAAAAAGACCAAAATAATCCCAGTGGTAATTGGTGCCCTGGGTGCAGTTCCAAAAGACCTTGAAGAGCACCTCAACACCATAGGGGCCACAGAAATCACCACCAGTCAATTACAAAAAGCAACTTTACTGGGAACAGCCTATATTCTGCGACGATATCTATAACAACAGCAACAACATTGACAATAAAATTCAGCCATCCCAGGTCCTTGGGAAGGACTCGATGTCTGTATAAAACAAACCAGTCAATAACACCTGTCTGACTGTGTAAATGAATAATAATAATAAAATAATAATAATGATGATGATGATGATGATGATGATGATGATGATAAGTGAGTAACAGTGAATTGCCCCAGAACCATATTGCATTTTATTGTTGTAAATGTCATATTCTGCAACAGAAGAGCTACCTTCAGGAAAATAAATCTGCCTACCCCAACCATTGAAGCTGTGTACAGAATGTTGCAGAGAGCTAGACACAGTGCTGAAGATGGTATTCATCCTCAGACTGAGGTCTGTACATCAGCTTTCATACCATAAATTTGTATTTTGTTTTGTAAAAATTACACAAAATGAGGGGACAATATTTTAACTGATGAAATACTAACTCAAATCTCTGTCATATCAGAAGAGTTTTCACACACCTTGAAACTGTGCAATTCCTACAAAATTGTTTGGTTTAAGTGTACAGATGCCAACTTTGTATAGGCTGATGTTGACAAAGGGAATATGCCGTGATAATATAATCTATTGTGAGCAAATTGGTGTGTAAGGGCCCATTCTTAAGGTTACTCTTTCTGCATGGCTGGGTCTCCTGACACACTGGTAACATCTGAAACAGGGAGAACATGTGGGACACCAGGTGGTTAATGTGTTTTTTCACACACCAGTGCTGCCAGCCGCAGGGAACCATGGTGTTGTAACCACATAATCTACCTGTTGCACATTGTTCTCAGTTCCAAGAGTACCACATACGACTTGACCACTCTGAAGTAGCAACTGTAAGTATTACCCCTTAAATAGCAGTAGTTGTAGTCATGACACTAAAGAACTGGTCCCTAGGAATATGCCTTAGTATCACTAAATGAAATGGGTATGTGGAACTTCAGCGTAGGCTACCTCAATGGGTTTGCATAGAATCTGATTGATTGATTGATTGATTGATTGATTGATTGATCTGCTCCATGCTAAAACAAGCACAAGGCAGCTTACAATGAACAATTAAGACCAATTAAACACAATATCAAAAATACAAAAATAAAACTGGTATAAAAGCAGCAGTAGCATAAAACAAATAATAGTTTCACTGATCTGATCTAATAAAAAGGTCTGATGAAAAATGAAGGTTTTCACTTGACATTTAAAAAGCAAGAGAAAGAGACTGACATATCCCCTGGGGAGAAAGTTTCACAGATATGGCATCACTACTAAGAAGCCCCTGTCTCTGGTGTCTGCCAGATGTTAGGGGAGAGAGTAGAGCCCTTAAGGCTGATTTAAGGGCTTGGGCAGATCAATATGAGAGCAGGTAGTACTAAAGGTAACCTTGTCCCAGACCACTTAGGGCTTTGAAGTCCAATGCCAGAGAAGATGTCAGCAAAATTCAGACTAAAGATCTTTCTTTGGTACACACTTCCTGATAATGTTACATGTTCTTTCAAAGGCTTCACTGCATCAAAATGACAATCAAATAAGGTATTAAACTGGCTTCCATCGCAGTTCCAAGATCAACATTTCTCTGCTTCCTAGTGACCCTTCCCTGAAGTAGTGTTCCTATAGAGATAAGTGATTAACCATATAGTCTCTTTCCCACCTGTGGACTCTGGTGTTATTTCATGGCTTAATAAACATCAGGAAATTGAAATTCCCCTCAGAGCCTGAGAGTATCCTCTCTACAACACACCTAAGGTTTACTTAGCTAAACAAATGCAGACTTGTTCCTGCCATCAGTCTGTACCAGGATACAACTTCCTGACCTGACTGAGTTAAACACAGGAGCAGATCACTCCCACTCTTGTCATTTATGAATGTTACGTTATTCTAGTTTGGAAGGCAGAACAGGAGAGAACATGGAAAAAGAGAAAGGCCGTAGGCTCTAGGAAGTTTGGATTTGGATCTAGATTACAGTCTTAATACAAACCTGTCTAAGAAGAATACCCTGTGCTAAACAACCAGGCTCTTTGTCTGCACTTCCAAACATTCCCTTCCATAGTGTGTTACCTTATGGATTGCTTTCCCTCCCCCACATGGTGGTGGCGTTCCTTTGGCTTGCAATTTATTTGTTAAGATGCATGTCTGTTTTGGAACACAGTGACAAAAGACATGAATTACAAATATTATGATGCATTAAGCTGTGAAAAGACAATGGTTAAATAACAAAGCTGATCGTCTGAGGCCAGAAAGAAATAACTGGAATTCCATCAGAAGGAAAGATAAATGAACAGAGCTACAGTGACATCTGCTGGCTCATTCACTGGCAATACAGATGTTGATGCCTCTAGAAACTGACGCCATATGGTGGGGAAAGAAGTTAAAAACAGATATTCTTAATAAAATGATGTCAATGTTCAACAGCTCTAATAATTAGCCTTGAGTGTGGGGACAATCCTATATATACAACAGGAAGTTATATTATTACTTGTGCAATCTCATATACAAATAGCAGGCAACCCCCCCCCTCAAACAACTGTACCCCACAACTGAACAAATCTACATTTGAGCATAAATGTTAAAGGTAATCAGTAGTCTGGGGTGGCTTAACTTCCAAATGTCCATCTTGAAAAACATCAAAGGAGTCGAATTCCTCAATCAAAGCTTACTTCTTGAAACATACAATTTTTGTTTTAAAAAAAATCCATTTCCCTTTGGATATCTCAGAACAGTCTGCCACTTTTAAATGTTTCTGCAGAGGAATGCAAGAACTACAAAAGTAATTTTATCAAAGAACATAATTGTGTTCTTGTGTAATCTGGAAGTTGCAATAAGAAATTTCCCACTAGAGAATAAATAACCTGACAATGGGTTAAAACAAACAAATCAAATGACATCTTCCTTCATTTCTTCCAGATATTCAATTTGTGTACTTCTTAAATATTGTGAATACAATATCTACATCCCTTTAAATTTTGGATCACAATATCTATTTCCTTCACCTTTCTGAAGTAGTGCATGAACTTTCTGCTATATTAGTCCTAAAACTTGAGACAAAAGGGGTGGTGGGGGTGGTTTAGGCATTTTAAAAGGGGTTTTTTAAAAGGTTTTAGGCTTGGTCTTACTTCCACTTATTTGGAAGCACATTCCATTGGCATCCAATGGACTCTGTTCAACAAAAATAGGTTTAGAATTGGAATTAAGATTACTTTTAGTTGTGTCTGCTTTTACCAATTAATGAAATAAGCTACATAATATTTAATGAAGGTGTTAGTTTATCTGCATTAAGAAAGACATACAAAAATGAGCCATGTAAACACACTGGACATGATCCAAAGCACCTTGGGATTCCTTAACATATACAATTGAAGAGAATGTTTCAGCAAGGAGCTTCAATTAAGTGGGATGGACAAAGGCAAGATTCAAAGTGGTATGTTTTCAGAACAAAGTTTTGGTGTTTTCCTTTCTTTCTAACCCCCCCTTTCCCCACTAATACAAATCAATCATCATTTATTAAAATTAAAAAAAGGTTTGGATATATAGATTCAGATATAGATATATATATATATCACATATATATATGGATTCAGATAATATGCCCCACCCAAGGGGAAAAAATACAAAACTAATGAGAACTGTTGCTTAATAAATACTAGAAATGAGCCTTAGTAATCATTCATATCACTCTACCCAGGGACACATTCCTGCAAGTGAATACCCCTTTAGGAGGGAGGTGAAAGCAACAGAAATCACACACAAAGCACTGCTGCTGGGCTGCAGAAGAAGGAAGAAAGTAACACAAGTTCTTCCCCAGCTCTTTGCATGTCTGCAACAACCCGCCCATTGTTGGAGCAATGTGGGGAATGTCAGCCATTGTTTTGTCTCTTGCAACTTGGATTATTTTTTATTTTAATATTTTGAATGGTAACTATTTGAATCCTTGGTAGAAAAGTGGTATATAAATGTACCATAAATACATAAATAAATACATCTTCTCAATATAGGACTGTAAGGGATCTGGTGTGTAAGCATGTTCAGTAATGCAACATCCCAATGGTTTGAGCGCCACTGTGAAATAGGACTGACAAAGAATGGTTGCGTTCAGAGGTCTTGGTCTCTGCTAGTAGACAAAAGACCAGACTTTTCTGTGTACCATGTAGGGTTGCCAACATTGTGTTGGCTGAAATCGGGACAGGGACTCCGAGTGGGCCAGGAGGGGCGGGGGCATGGCCACCTAGGGGTGGGGCTTGTCTTAAAAAAAAACCTTTTAAAGCCGCTGCTAAGCAGCAGCGGATCAGGATGGCAGCAAGAGTTCTATCGCCTCCCAAACTATGGGAAAGGAATGGCTTTTCTGAGGTAGGGGGCTGGCTCTGGTGGGCACGCTGGTGACAGGCACTCAACAAGCACTCACCACTGTGGCTGCCACTGACTCATTGACTTCAGGAGGACTAGGGAGGGACGGAGTTGGAGAGAAGATGAGCAAATGACACCGTTCCTTGCCCCCACCTTCCTCCAAATGAGGCAGGTGGGCTGATTTCAGGCTTCTGCGACTGCAGAAGTCTTTTGCCCAGCTTCTCTGACTCCGTTTGTCCCTCCTTCCTCCTGCAGTCAATCAGTCATGGCCGCGGCAGTGAGTGCTTGAGTTTCCTTTCTTTTAGCAGCAGCACGCCTGCCGCCAGCGCGCCCACCCCAACCATCCCTACCCCAGAGAGCAGCCATTAAAAAAAAATTTTTTTTAAGGTCAAAAAGTGGGAGAAATTGCATCCTGAATGGGACAAGCATTTCTCCGCTGAAAGTCAGGACATTCTGCACTGTGTGGGACTGTTGGCAACCCTACAAGAAGGAGTACTGGCACCTTGCTCTTTTCCTTCTTCACTTCCTAGCAGAAAAGGAAAGATAAGGAAGAGAACTGAAAGAAGGAAGGAACTGTGCGTGGGGTGTGGGGTTTTTAAATAAAACAAGGGGATGCCATTTGGTACACTGCTTCGGGCAGCAATGTGTTCTGGACTTACACTGTACATTCCTAGTACGTAGGCCCATCTAACTGCTTATAATGCTAGCTAATGTGTAGCACAAGTGACTTCTCCAGAGATCGACAAAATTCTGCAGCATAATGGCCTGTGCTTTGGAATATAAGGGGACATTGCCTTGCCTAGCCCACTCTTCCTGAATGGTGCCTCTTCAGCTGAAGAGCTCTGGCTGACAGAACAGGCTCCTTGCCCCGCTCCCTCCCACAACTTGTACTAAAGCTGCTGAATTGTGGGGAGAGGCTGTGGATAGCTCTGACAACACTTTATATATTAATGCTACTAGCATTTGTACTGCTCACAGGGAGCAGATCTGATTAAAATCCTGTTTAAAAACCACACTGTTGTGATTAATGATTGGATTGATTAATCTGCTTGGCAATCCAATAATAGTTATCAACCGTATTTAAAATAAAAATCTATGTGTTTACTTAGAAAGACCAGATTCATTCTCTTCCTGCAAATGATATATTAACAATATTTTTCTGTTGCCATTACTAAAAAATTAATAGCATTCTCGTCCTTTGGAAAGCAGATACATTATTTAAAAACATGCAACGTGCACTCTTGCCTTCATAATTTTAATGACATGAGGTGGTCACATGGAGTGGGGCGGGGGCAGGGAGGAGAAAAGCCTTACATTTCACTTCCAAAATGTTGTGATGGTTTACATTGCTCTGGTGCACAAGCATTCTTACTGCATATCTAAAGAGCACCCACATTTTTGCAGGATGTGAGATGGTAAAAACACAGGATTAGATGCAGGATTGTTTGCTCTGATGCAAGGATTGCTTGCTCTGGAGTAAGGACTCCTGTAATAGACGAAGGCCAGCTGTGGATGCTACCCATAGGGTGGATGCAGAGTTATGCAAAAGGAAATCTGCTTATACAACAGGACTTGATTGGCCTCTGTCCTCACAGTGATCCCCTCCACCCACAAAAGAGCCTCTCTAGAGGGTTGGGAGCCCTCTTGAAGGGGATAGAATGTGGCATGGTATGCTGTCTGAAAGAGAGAGGAATTGTCAAGAAATCAGACAAGTGGCACCTTCTCTGAGCAGAGCTTATGCATCGATATATTTAAGGTGCCATTTAGTTACGTCGTTGCTGGTTTCGCTGGAAAAGACTAACATGGTTCACCCTCTGGAAACTGTTTCTCTAAACTGGGACCATAAAATGTAAATAACAAAGGATGCTGGCTAGGGCAGCACACGGTAGGGAATCACACTTTTGTTTTCAACAGTGCTTTGATGCATATTTATATGTCTGTTCTGTATTAAAGAAGTATAGGGAAAAGATACAATGGGGAAATGTCTCTTACATTTGTGATTCCTCATGAACCTTAACATACTAACCCTGATACACAGTCCCATATCCTCAGCATCACCACTGTTCTTGAATATTTATACCTTCAAATTCAATGTTGTATGGTTGTTGTTGTTGTGTGTGTATGTGTGTGGATAGATAGATAGATAGATAGATAGATAGATAGATAGATAGATAGATAGAAACAATATATAATTCCTTGAAGGGCAGCAGTTAAATGATCTGTATGGCTTGTCACTCTCTTAAGAAAGGCTCATTTCCTGCCTGCAACAGTTGTCCTTCAGCAGGCAGCTAATGAAGCAGCAAAAAATAAAATAAAATAAAATAAAAAAGATTCGTGCTTCAATGATGTGGAATTGTGGGACCTGTAGATTTGATCTACCAAGGCTTTCCCCTTCCCTCTGGGATATCAACAAAGCTATATGACACTCCAAGCTTCTAATTCATGGGCCAGTGGATGTTCATTCTGCTACCTGCTGGGCCTCCGTCATAATGATGAGTTCCAGTCTTCAAGGGTAATATTTTACAGACCGTTGCTATCTTATTCTAGATGCATAGAGGTAAATACACACACACAGAGTGAATAATAGTACATATCATATATTCAAGTACCAAAAGAGCATCATGATTGAAAAGTCACTATGCATTATATAATATCGACAAGTTAAAAATGACTGTACAGACAAATGCAAACTCTTTTAAGCCATCTGGGAGGGTGGGAGAAGTAGCTCCATTCGATCATACTGATGTTCATTCCCTGCTTTTACAAATAAAGAATCATCTGCCTTTCTAAAGGCATAACCCCACTTCCATTCCAAACTCTCATGTAAATTATTTTGGAACTCTAGGTAATCAGAATCTACAAACACATTGCTTTGCAACAGCTTGACTGTAATGAGGCTGCCAGACTAAAAACCACACTAAAATAAATAATTCTTACCTTTTTTAAAATTTAATAGTGGCTTGTTTATTTAAAATACTCGCATGTCACCTTTTCATTTATAAATAGCATTTAAAGCAGCTTCACCAAAAATTTAAAGCAGCAGCTACAAAAAATAGTCCTCTTCAAACTATAGCAACAGCTACAAAAAATAGTCATCTTCAAATATAAGATAAAAATATTGACACACTCAGCCCTAAGCAGATAAAATTGTTCACGAACATTCAGCAATCAAGCAATTGAGGGGTCGGGCCAAGTAATCACCAAAGTGATAGCATAAACCCAATTAACAACAACATCAAGCCAAAAGCTTGGGTTCAGAGAGCAAACATTGCATGGTGCCTAAATTCAGAAATTCTCTCTCTCTCTCTCTTTCACACACACACACACACACACACACACACACACACACAGACGGTGTGCACAGAATGCATTTTACGTACTGTTCCAGACTCAGAACAGAACACAAAGTGCTGGGACATTCCATCGTAACAAATGGCCAAGCTAGTTGTTCCAGTAGAACAACCTCATTTTGACCTGGAACATTCCGCCATTCCAGGCCAGAATGGGGCTGTTTCATTCTGAACCTGGAACAGGCCCTTTATTTAAATAGCATCCTGTTCTGGGCTCAAAACAGTCGGAACAGCCTGTTCCGAGTCGGTACGTTCTGCCCTTGGAACGTTCTGCATATCCCTAACACACACACACACTTCATTAGGTAAGCTTGTTTGTCAACCCATTTTAGGCCATCAAAGTGAACACAGTGTGATTTAAATAAACATTCATAGGTTTGTTCTGTAAGACATTCTCTGAGCTTTTATTGATCTTAAATGAAATTATGCGTCCTCACTCCCCACAGAAGTAGGAAGCCCCTTTTGCCATTGTCAATGCCTCTCACCACCCAACTATTCACTTTCATATCTTCTTATTATTTCATTACTTTTTTCATTTAAATCTACATGATACATCAAATCAGAAAGTTTAAGTTTCATTATATCACTCTATATCATATGATATATATGTCTTAATGTATTCAAAATAACAGTTAAAATTAAAAAGGAAACAGAAAAAATTACCATTTGCAGTCTCATTTAAAAAAGCAATGTTGAGAAACAAATTGTTACAATAAGCTAAAACAGTTCAATTTGTTCCAAGAATAGCTTGCATTTGTTTTCCAAAAGTTAATAAGGAGTAACCAAGTTGTTTCAAATGCTTGTGTTTTAATTCGTTCCTTTAATCGGACAATCTTTATATGTTTTGCAATTTCTGCAATTTTCCACAGTGTGGCTTTCAGACATTTTCCACAATACATAGCATTTTCACTATGCTGAGAGCTCTAGTTAGAGGCAATAAGTTTCTTTGCTATTGCTATTTGGGTCTAGGCTAGTGTGTGGTTTACTTACTGAATTATCTTTATCCCAACAGAACATTCATTCAATTACAGAAATATAATAGTTGGTCATTAGCTTGATGTACTGGATTTCAGTCCATATATATTTTCCAATAAGACATCCTTACAAACCTACAGATGCACCAGATTTTTACATTGTGAGCCGGGGGTGGGGGGGTGGGGGCGGGCTTTCAGTGATTTCCCCCTTCCTTCCTAAGCCACTTAAACCTCCCCAAACTATCTCCCTGAGGTTCCCCCAGCCCTCAGACACATAGATTCAGGAGGCTCATGCAGCTATAAAGGGGAGAAGAAATAGCTGAAAACTGGTCCTCTAGCCTCATGCAACATAAAATCTGCTGAATCCACAGAAGGTCAGTCTAGTTGTTGGCCAAGGATCTGAAGAGCTGGATATGATTTGTTGTGACAAGAATGTGCCAGCATAAGACTCAAGGCCATGCATTCAGAGGTGCACCTAGGTAATTTTGGAGCCTGGAACTAAAGGCCTTTGGAGCCTCCCACTCCGCAAGTTAGGCATCACCCCCCTACACACACACAAACACACACACACGGTGTTTTTAACACGTGGGTTCTTGAGGGCACAAACAGCAACTAAAGTCACAAGAATGTAAGAATATAAAACAGATGTATATATATGCTAATATGCATTGGAAGAAATATTTCAACACACAACTTACATATTCCCATCCCACATATTATGTTCCCCACTCCCCACTTTGTCTCTAAAGCAGAGGTCACACTTGGGTCACAGTCATGCTTGGCCTCCTGGCAACAACAACACCCAGGACAGACTAAAGAGGATTTGGGAGGCCCCAGGGGGTGTGGAGGCCCAGGACTTCAGCCCGGAAGTCCAGAGATAAGACTGCCCCTGTATGCACTCCACCTTCGTCTTGCTCACCTTCAGGCAGGTGGGGAGGAAACTGAAATCTTCCTCTCACAAACTTCTTCCCCTACCCCCAACTTTGGTTGATCCTGGTTTATAAATAACAAAGGCAGCCTGTGCTGATAGGGCCAGCATCAGAAGTTAGCCAATGTGGGCGCTGGTCAAAGGCCCAGGAACCCACCAAAGGCAGCCATGGCCACCTTCTGAGGCCCTAGTAAAAAAAAAAAAGAAAGATGGTGGCTGCCAGTGTAACCACAAAGAAACATTCCAAGCTGCCGCTGTGGGGCTTACCTTGGCAGTAGCTCAGAAAGCACTGGCAGCTGCCATCTTCATTTTTCTATATTGGAATGCCTCTACCCCATTTCCCCCGCTAAGGTATCCTAAAGTGGGTTGCCATTCCATACAGTCCATTTCTCATATATTACAGTTTCAGAATTCTGGACTCTTCAAAATAAGTTGTTTGCATTAGGAGGAAGAGTGGTGGAAGTAAGAGGCTGTGTGTATTGTATTGTATTTCTGTCTCTCAAGATGCCCCGAGAAACATCTATTTGTGGCAACACAATCCAGATGCTGTGGCATGCTTCTTTATAAGCACAATTGTCTGCCTTCTCGTGGGCTTTCTCTTGCCCCAGGAGGGGTCACCTCCCAAAGTTTTCTTGTCCTGCTCTGGCTCCTCCATGCTAAGAAACTCATAACTAATTACTATGACTTCAATTCTTAACCGGACCAGCTGTGTCAAAGCAAAGACGCCACAGCTCCCAAGTGCTGCAGGATCTATAATTTATCCTCCATATAAAAAAGTCAATATTGGACAAAAGAATGACATTTAAAAAATCATAAAATAAGTAGCATGGTATTTACCCAACACGGTCTTTTCTTCCCATAGTTTTATATAACATGTTTGGCTGTGTTTATATTCCTCTTGCGCTTTTCTTCTTTTTTCCTTCTTTGTGAGTAGAATTATTCTCCTCTCGCTTTGGAAGACTTCTGGGCTAGAGACAAAACAAGACCACTGAGAAAAGAACGAGAGTATGAGAGAGCCTCTGAAGATGCTGAATTTTTAATGCTGTAAAATAGGTTAGGAATCTAATTGTAATTTTTCTTAATTTTAAAATAGCATTCTAAAGACACCCGGGTTGCTTAGGTTTAGAGAGGGAACAATGGAAGTTTTTTCTTTCTTTACGTGCACACCCAGGACCACTGTTTTTGTTTGCATATGGAAGGCCACTTAAAATCTCACAGCAACAACAGCATCAGAAGAAAGGAGATTTGTTTTAATATTAAGCAGAAGCAGCAAAAGTCTTCATCAAAGATTTAGAGACCAGTCCTGCTGCTACAGACCAAGTTTGGGATCCCATGTAAAAAAGAAAACCCTTATAGGTCTTAAAGAAATCAATTCAACCATGATGCTCTTGCCCTTTACTGGTGACCACAGTGAACAAAAGCATGTCTTTAATGTATTTATTTGAATATTAAGATCGTCTATCAAAAGAAAATACATCTTTGATTAAGACAGGGTTTCTCAACGTGTGGGTCCCCAGAGGTTATTTGACTTCAACTCCCATCATCCCCAGCCCCATTGGCCTTTGGTTGGGAATTATGGGAGTTGAAGTCCAATTACATCTGAGGACCCACACGTTGAGAACCACTGGATTAAGAGATCGCTGCTCCTGTTAGTGCTCTAAGCCTTTGTGAAGAAAACAAAGGAAACACATATACTCCTTGGGGTAAGTCCCCAAAGGCTCTCCTAAAAAGCCAGGTTCCCTATATGGAGAAAATTAAATAATGAGGATATGAAGTGAAGAAGCCTAGGGAAGCATTTCCATAACACAGGCACCACAACCTAAAAGGCTCTGTCACTTTCCCCTACCCACTAAACTTCAGGTACAAATGGACATGGAGGACCTACAATTCTGATCTTTTATTTATTTATTTTGCACATTTTTATACCTCCCCATATACAAATCTCTGGGCAGTTTACAGACTTAAAACACAAACAAAAATTTAAAAACTAAATAAATACATTTTAGTGATGCTCTAAACATCCAAGGATGATCGGAGCATCCAAGGATAACATATCCATTAAGATTTGCAGGTCCCAGACTGTTTAGGGCTTTACACATATCAGGAGGTAACACTCCAGTTTTCTTGGCTGATTATCACATCTTCCAATACTAGCCTTAAAGAGGGCATAAGTAAAGGGAATAACTTTCCTGGATCTTCCAATCATCTTTAATGCTGTTGCTGTTCAAACAGCAGTAAATATTCCTAGTGCTACCGTTAACATTTATGCTATTACACTGTGTGGCACCTAAGAACTTAGAGGTCTTTTTGTAATACTCACACAAAATTAAACATTTGGAAATAAAAATGGAACTACCGCACATCAGCACGCACACTGGCACACATGGTACTACCACCACCTAAACCAGGGATTCTCAATGTTGGGTTCAGCTCCCATAATTCCCTGCCCCAGTGGCCTTTGGCTGGGGATTACGGGAGCTGAAGTCCAATAACATCTGGAGACCAAACGTTGAGAACATCTGACCTAAACCACGAGCACAGGAAGTACTTTCCCCACACACTGCATAATTAATCTGGGGGATTTTCTGCATGGGATGTGGTGATGGCCACCAGCTTGGATGACAATAAAAGGGCTTTAGACAAATTCATGGAGGACAGGTCTATCAATGGCTACTAGTCTTGATGGCTATAGGTCATCTCCATAGGTCACCTTCATAGGCGGGATTGCCTCTTGTTTTATAGTTGCCTCCCTCATAAATTCAAAGCAATCCTGTGTTTGTTTAACAAAGCTTTATTCAGAAACAACTCAATGGCCCGAGTCATACATAACATAAAACCGGAGTTGGTGAACCCGCGGTTTCAATTTGGAACTCCAAATAAATGGAGAGTTTTCACAATTGAGGGAAGTAAGAAGTGGGGTCCCCCAGGGATCTGTACTGGGACCAGTGCTTTTTAATTTATTCATAAATGATCTAGAAGCCGAGGTAAGCAGAGAGGTGGCCAAATTTGCAGATGATACCAAACTCTTTTGGGTAGTGAAATCTAAAACGGATTGTGAGGAGCTCCAAAGGGATCTCTCCAAACTGGGGGAGTGGGCGACAAAGTGGCAAATGCAGTTCAGTGTTGGCAAGTATAAAGTGATGCACATTGGGATGAAAAACCCCAACTTCAAGTATATGCTGATGGGATCTGAGCTGTCGGTAACTGACCAGGAGAGAGATCTTGGGGTCGTGATGGACAGCTCATTGAAAGAGTCAACTCAATGTGCGGCAGCTGTGAAAAAGGCCAATTCAATGCTAGGGATCATTAGGAAGCGAGTTGAAAATAAAACGGCTAATATTATAATGCCCTTATACAAAACTATGGTGCGACCACACCTGGAGTACTGCGTACAATTCTGGTCACCACATCTAAAAAAGGACATTGTTGAACTGGAAAAGGTGCAGAAGAGGGCAACCAAGATGATCAGGGGCCTAGAGCACCTTTCTTATGAAGCAAGACTACAACACCTGGGGCTTTTTAGTTTAGAAAAAAGATGACTGCGGGGAGACATGCTAGAGGTCTATAAAATCATGCATGATGTGAAGAAAGTGGATAGAGAGAAATTCTTCTCCCTCTCCCATAACACTAGAACCAGGGGTCATCCCATGAAATTGATTGCCAGGAAATCTAGGACCAACAAACGGAAGTACTTTTTCACACAACGAATAATCCACTTGTGGAATTCTCTGCCACAAGATGTGGTGACAGCCAACAACCTGGATGGCTGGATAACTTCATGGAATAGAGGTCTATCAACAGCTACTAGTCGGAGGGCTGTGGGCCACCTCCAGCCTCAAAGGCAGGATGCCTCTGAGTACCAGTTGTAGGGGAGTGACAGCAGGAGGGTGGGCATGCCCTCAACTCCTGCCTGTGGCTTCTGGCGGCATCTGGTGGACCACTGTGCGAAACAGGATGCTGGACTAGATGGGCTTTGGGCCTGATCCAGCAGGGCTGTTCTGATGTTCTTATGTAAATTGTGCCACAGATGTTCCTCAAAGCACAGCCAGCCAAACTCCAGCTGAAGGAGAGGGTAGCTTCTCCTTGCTGCTTGACCGCCAAGGCATATCCCAGCAAACTCCATGGCCAGACTGGGCAGGCATATCCCAGCAAGTTCCCTGCTGCCCCTGGACAGCGGAGTCGCCCTTCAGGGGCACAAGCAAGGGTGCACATTTCTACATGGTCAGATGGGCTGGCAGCTGGCACGCTCTGACAGCTAGTTGGTGGCAGTAGCCAAGACAAGGAAAGCAGTCTGAAGGGTATCCGTCCCTGCGGTGTTCCTCCATGGAGTTTCCTTGCTCGATTTTAAGAACTCAGTGGCCTAGCACTCTCATGAGAGAGCTGTCCATGGGATAATGGGAGGCAAGTGTTTGAATGCCACCTAGTAAATTTGGAATTAGTGCTCACATACAAGCAGTATTGCAGAATGTAACAAGAGCACCTCAGTGTGCCCCCACCTACTCCTCAGTGACAGTTCTTCTCATGAGTAAGCCTAGGGATCGAGAACCCCCAAGGGGAAGGTTACTGGTCCCGTCTTCTCCACCCTAATTGTGTGTGGGGGGGTAGAACTTGGCTGCTCCAGGATCCCTGTGTGGGGCTGCCTTTTAAACCCGACCACAGGAACCCAACTGAATGGAACCAAATGTTCCCCTCCCAGTTTCATGATGGAGTGCCCTGCTTATGTTACCACCTGGAGCGTCTATGCTTTTGAATAGTGTCTATACTATTCTAATAGTCTATACTAATAGTGTCTATACTAGTGTCTATAGTGTCCAGAAGCCTGCTGGAGAAGAGGAGAAGAGAGTTCCATCTCCCCCAGGGTGAGAGACTGGGGTGTTTGCCTCTTCTCTTCTGCCCTCCCTGGTTGCCATCTGCTTCTCCCAGGACTGCTTGTGGAGAGGCTTTGCAGGACTGGGGTTGTAAGGGTGAGTGGGCAGTTTTTTTCCTGGTTCCACCTGCTGAGCTTACTGCTCAGCCTATATAGGAAGACTGCCAGTAGCCAAAGCCCCCAGAAGCCTGCTGGAGAAGAGGAGAGGAGGGTTCCATCTCCCCCAGGGTGAGAGACTGGGGTGTTTGCCTCTTCTCTTCTGCCCTCCCTGGTTGCCATCTGCTTCTCCCAGGACTGCTTGTGGAGAGGCTTTGCAGGACTGGGGTTGTAAGGGTGAGTGGGCAGTTTTTTTCCTGGTTCCACCTGCTGAGCTTACTGCTCAGCCTATATAGGAAGACTGCCAGTAGCCAAAGCCCCCAGAAGCCTGCTGGAGAAGAGGAGAGGAGGGTTCCATCTCCCCCAGGGTGAGAGACTGGGGTGTTTGCCTCTTCTCTTCTGCCCTCCCTGGTTGCCATCTGCTTCTCCCAGGACTGCTTGTGGAGAGGCTTTGCAGGAGTGGGGTTGTAAGGGTGAGTGGGCAGTTTTTTTCCTGGTTCCACCTGCTGAGCTTACTGCTCAGCCTATATAGGAAGACTGCCAGTGGCGGCAGGCCCGCCACTGGCGGGGTCGCCACCGAAGGGGCAACACCAAAGGGGGTTGCCCCTTTGGGGGAGCCACTTCGGGGGAGAAACGAGGGTGAGGGCTGGACACTTTGTCCAACCATTTGTATAGAGGGAGGCTTCTGTTCAATCAGTTTAGGTTGTGCTGAGGTTGGGTTGAAGTTGTAATGTGTGTGGGTTTGTCTGGAGATGGGTAGCCAGGGAATGCCTTCGTTGAAGGTGGGGCTGCTATTCCTGTGGTGGTGGGGAATAGAAGAAGAAACGCTTGCAGGTCCGCAGGCTGTTCCGGGGCAAGGGTGGTCAGAAATCTAATAGCTGTCCCCCTTTCCGGCTCTCCTGCCAGCTCTTTGATCTCAGGGAGCACTGCCAACATCCCACATAACCTTACCTTGCTTCTCTGCAATGCCAGGTCAGTCCAAAATAAATCAGAACTCATCCATGATTTGATCATGGATGAAGGGGCTGACCTGATGTGTATTACTGAGACTTGGTTGGGGGAGGCTAGTGGTCCAGTTTGGTCCCAGCTTCTCCCGCCAGGATATTCTGTAGAGGAGCAGGTGAGGGGACGTGGGCGGGGAGGTGGAGTGGCTGTGGTCTATAAGGATAACATCTCCCTTACCAGGGTCCCTGTTAGGGTATCGGACCATATCGAATGTGTGTACTTGAGTTTGGGGACCAGGGATAGATTGGGACTTCTGTTGGTGTACCGATCGCCCCGCTGCCCAATGGAATCCCTTACTGAGCTCACGGACTTGGTTGCGGAACTTGCGTTGGAGTCTCCCAGACTTTTGGTGCTGGGGGACTTCAATGTTCATTTTGGGACCAATTTGTCTGGGGCAGCTCAGGAGTTCATAGCGGCCATGACGACTATGGGCCTATCCCAAGCGGTCTCTGGATCGACGCATATTGCAGGTCACACGCTTGATTTGGTCTTTTATTCTGATCAGGGTGGTGCTCCGTGGGTGGGGACTCCTTCGATCTCTCCGTTGTCATGGACGGACCACCATCTGGTTAAGGTTGGACTTACAACCACTTCCCACCTCCGCAGGGGCGAGGGGCCTGTTAGAATGGTCCGCCCGAAGAGGTTACTGGATCCGGTAGGATTCCAAGGATCCTTGGAGGGATTTAATGTTGGCTCTGCAGGTGATCCTGTTGATGCCCTGGTTGAAAACTGGAACAACTTGCTCACCAGGGCAGTAGACACGATTGCTCCTAAGCGTCCCCTCCGACCTGCTTCAAAATTGGCCCCTTGGTATACGGAAGATCTACGGGGGCTGAAGCGGCAAGGTAGGCGACTGGAGCGCAAGTGGAGGAAGACTCGACTCGAATCCGACAGATTATGACATGGAGCACATTTAAAGATCTATGCTCAGGCGATATGTGCGGCAAAGAAGCGGTTCTTTTCTGCCCGTATTGCCTCTGCGAGTTCACGTCCAGCGGAGTTGTTCAGGGTTGTCAGGGGACTAGTATCTGCTCCCTTTCCCTTGAACCAGAATTTGGAAGCATCAGTTACCCGCTGTGGTGTGTTTAATGAATTTTTCACAGAAAAAATCTCTCGGATTTGGGCCGACCTAGATGGAGACTCCACAATTAATCTGATGTCTGTACTGGAGGTGTCCGACAACCCCTATTATACGATTCAGCTGGATCAATTTCAGTTTGTGACTCCTGAGGATGTGGACAAGCTGCTTGGAGCGGTGAGGCCTACCACTTGTCCTCTTGACCCTTGTCCAACATGGCTTGTTCTATCTAGCAGGGAGGCTGTTGTAGGCGGCCTGGTAGAAATCATAAATGCTTCTCTAAGGGAGGGCAGGATGCCTCCTTGTCTTAAGGAAGCAATTATTAGACCTCTTCTAAAGAAGCCTGCGTTAGATCCCTCAGAGTTGAGCAATTATAGGCCAGTTTCCAATCTCCCATGGCTGGGCAAGGTAATTGAGAGGGTGGTGGCCTCTCAGCTCCAGGCGGTCTTGGAGGAAACTGATTATCTAGACCCATTTCAAACTGGTTTTCGGGTGGGCTATGGGGTGGAGACCGCCTTGGTTGGCCTGATGGATGATCTCCAATTGGCAATGGACAGAGGAAGTGTGACTCTGTTGGTCCTCTTGGATCTCTCGGCGGCTTTCGATACTATCGACCATAGTATCCTTCTGGAACGTCTGAGGGGGTTGGGGGTGGGAGGCATTGTTTTACAGTGGTTCCGCTCCTACCTCTCGGACAGATTCCAGATGGTGTCGATTGGAGATTGTTGCTCTTCAAAATCTGAGCTTAGGTATGGTGTCCCTCAAGGCTCCATACTCTCTCCAATGCTTTTTAACATCTACATGAAACCGCTGGGAGAGATCATCAGGGGATTTGGAGCTGGGTGTTACCTGTATGCTGATGACACCCAGATCTACTTCTCCATGTCAACTTCTTCAGGAGTTGGCATATCCTCCCTAAATGCCTGCCTGGAAGCAGTAATGGGCTGGATGAGGGAGAATAAACTGAAGCTGAATCCAGATAAGACGGAGGTACTTATTGTGCGAGGTCAGAACTCTACAGACTATTTTGATCTGCCTGTTCTAGACGGGGTCACACTTCCCCAAAAGGAACAGGTTCGCAGTCTGGGAGTACTTCTGGATCAACGTCTCTCCTTGGTTTCTCAGGCTGAGGCGGTGGCCAGGAGTGCCTTCTATCAGCTTCGGCTGATACGCCAGCTGCGCCCGTTTCTCGAGATCAGTGACCTCAAAACAGTGGTACATTTGTTGGTAACCTCCAGACTGGACTTCTGTAATGCGCTCTACGTGGGGCTTCCTTTGTACGTAGTCCGGAAACTTCAGTTGGTCCAGAATGCGGCAGCCAGGTTGGTCTCTGGGTCATCTCGGAGAGACCACATTACTCCTTTGTTGATGGAGTTACACTGGCTGCCAGTAGGTTTCCGGGCAAAATACAAAGTGCTAGTTATTACTTATAAAGCCCTAAACGGCTTAGGCCCCGGGTATCTAAGAGAGCGTCTTCTTCGCTATGAGCCCCACCGGCCGCTGAGGTCACTTGAGGAGGTCCGTCTCCAGTTGCCACCAACTCGTTTGGTGGCTACACAGAGACGGGCCTTTTCGGCTGCTGCCCCGAGATTGTGGAATGCACTCCCTGCTGAGATACGATCCTCCCCATCTCTTGCAATTTTCAGAAAACACCTGAAAACACATCTCTTCAGCCAGGCTTTCTCAGCTTTTTAAAAATTTGTTTTTAAATTGTTTGATTGTTTAATTGTATTTTTATGATGTTTTTAATTGTTAATCATTGTTATGTTTTATAATTTTTATTTTAATTATTAACTGATTTTAAGGTGTTTTAATGTAAACTGCCCTGAGCCTTTTGGAAGGGCGGTATAAAAGTAATAATAATAATAATAATAATATACACTACTTACATCACTGTTGCTTGCTTCTCAGGGAGCAAAGCACTTGGTGCTCGTCCTGTCATCCCATCCCCTTTCTCTCCTGCTTGCCAGGTAGGGGGATCAAGAGATGGAGTTAGGATAGGGAATGCTCATTGGGAGGATGACAAGGCTGCAATGGGGTGTTGCAGCATCCCTGTTGCCAGGCAACTCAATAGCATCATAGGTGACAGGAGTGAATGAGCTGGTTCTCCGAGTGGTGGCCAGCGAGAAGCACCACTTGCATAGAGCAGCTGAGTCCCTGGGTAGGGTCTGCACTGCTGCCCTTATGATTTCAGTTTTGAAATTGGCATGAAACCACGGTTATGAGGGCATCTGGAATCAGACATAATACCTTGGTGACCAAACCTCAGGTCTCAGCAGCAAACCTTTGTGCAAACTGAAGGTTCAAATCAGAGTTTGATGAGGCAAACTCGAGGTCGCTTTTGCCACGAAACCACTGTTTCACACGTTCAGATGTACTGGAGTTCCAGCCTCTGCCATGTTCAACTCTGGTTTGATGTTAGGTATGAACCAGGCCATTTTTCTCCTTCTCTCTTTCCCCTCCCTTTTCTTTCTGACCTTCCCCACACTCTCTACAGGATCCCGACTGGGACAAATGTCCAAGCAACAACATGCAAAAGATTACTTGATAGAATACAACACCTTTGACTACCAGCTGCAGGGGAGCAACAGCAGGAGAGGGGCATGCTTTCATCTCCTGCTTAAGGGTTTCCCAGAGGCATCAGGTTGGCCACTGTGGAAAACAGGATGCTGAGCTAGATAGGCCTTAGGCCTGATCCAGCAGGGCTGTTCTTATGTTCTACAACTACAGTGTTTCAGAAAGGCCTAGCAGAAGGACTGGTCTATAACTCTAGAAAAATAATGACCCACTTATATTCATAGCTGTACTGCTTTGAGGTACTCTCCTAATTTACGTAAAGCTATTCACACACTTAGAGCGCCAAAGCAGAAATGAAAGGAAGACAGGACTCCACCTCTTCTTCTGTGCTGTTAAGCAGAGTAAATAAGGTAAGAGATGCGTGCCATTTTGGCATGTGGCAGCTTCTGCTGACCTACAAAGAAGAGAAGGTAGTGAAGCAGGTGCAGCAAGTTCCTACAAAATGAAGGTACACCTTATTTGCTCTTACAATGTTACTGCTGTTTTGTGATTTGAAAGCTTAAGCTGGTAAGCTTCCAAGTCATAGTTTGAACTGTGGATATACAGGGACAAGCAACAGGGAGTCGGCCTAGGTTAGAGACAATAACATATGTAGACTACAAGGCAGAGGTTTCCAACTAGGGTTCCTCCAGATGTTGCTGAACTACAAGCCACAATAAATTGTAGCTGGGGATGATGGGAGTTGTAGTTCAGCAATATCTGGAGGAACCCTGGTTGGGAACCACTGCTACAAGGGATGGATGTGTATCCATCGTGCACTTCTACCCCCATTCCAAACTGCTATCTGGACGCAATTGGCCAGTTCAGATGTCACATATTGCCAAGATTAAACTTTGGCTTCGCATGACATCTCGGAGCCTTAGGAATGCATGGTCCCCAACTCCATTCTGTGTGCAAATCCTGGAAGAATTCTACTTCCAGTTGTGGCTAGATGATAGAGGATTGGCTGTGATGACCAATCTGAATGATCCTGGCTTATTCTAATTTAAAATAAACCATGATCTGAACCCAAGGTGTGAAGTTGGGTTCAAATCGTGATTCACCTTAAGACCTCAGGTTAGAATAAGTTTGTTTTAGCTGACTTGTCCATCACTACCAGTCTTGCTTGTTCCTAATCACAATCAGAAGTTGAATTCTTCCATTGCTTGTGCATATGGGGTGCACTCTGAGACGAAGCTTTGAGTTCACTTGACATTTGAACTGGCCCAGTGACTCTGGGAAGAGAATGGAAACACATATATACCAATGTGACACATGCTTTTGAAATATATATAAAAGATAATATTAGGCAGCTGGTTTGTGCAGATATTCTAAACCTGGAAAACCACTTTAGGTAGTTCAGTTTTGACTGCTCTCTGGAGTACTACTGTACTTTCAGCAGTGTTAGTCTGTGCAGAAAGAAAACAGTGCAGAGAATGGTTGCTTCTCTCCTAACCTATATTTTCTTTACTTACTGGAGTATTTTGAAATTGCTCATCTATTAATCAATCAGAGCTGCAATCCTATGTACATTTCCCTAGGAGTAAGCTCCATTGAACACAGTGGAACTAATTTCCAAGCAAAGAGGCACAGGATTACATTGTCAACTCAATGGTTGATTGATTTACCTGTTAAAGCTAGACACCCTAGTCATAGTTTGCTTGTGCAGTCCCAGATCTACCTATAGGACCCCAGCTCTAGTATTTTTTTCAATTAAGGGTGTAAATTCTGAAAGCTTCTGTAGAAAATCCATTTTAAACTGTAATTTTCAAACATAAATATTTCAGTAAACTACAGTTAATTATTTTGTGATAACCTCTACTTTCCAAAACTATGGCATCAATTTACTTACATCTAAGCAAAAAATATATATGCACTCAAAGTATTTGAACTCATGTCAAATTGAATTCATGGAGCCAATGGGCCCAAAATTAGCATAATTGTACATGTAGACTGCAGGGCTGCTCAACTTTGGCCCTCCTACAGATGTTGGCCTACAACTCCCATAATCCCTGGCTATTGGCTATTGTGGCTGGAGATTATGGGAATTGTAGTCCAATAACAGTTGGGGGGCCTAAATTGAGCAGGCCTGATAGAAGTACATAGTTAAAGGTACATAGTTAGTGGAAAGCTTGCTGTGGATTTGCACTCACACCTTTCTGACCAGACAACCTTTCTCAGAGAATCAACTCAAAGCAACCAGTTCTTCCTGACTCCAACAGAAGCGAGTTACAAAGAGTGCAGATTGGGTGGCCCTTATGACAATCATGAAGCTGTGTTGCCAATCTATCTGCTTGGAGATAAGTAAAAAAGAAACAAATTGGTTTTTTGAGGTGAAGAATAGAGATTCAGCCAGATAAACATGATAAGAAGAAGAGAAGGAGCAGCAGCAGGAGGAGGATGTGGGATGGGTGGTAGTGGGGAATGTTGGGAATTCTCTCTGGTAAGAGATACCCTTCTATTACAGCAGAGTGCACTGAGGCAAAACACAGCAGAGTCTGCCCAGGCATGTGTGTATGCAGAGAGTAAAAGAAACTTGGAGCCAGTTCCTAGTTTCAAATCAATATAAGGAGTCTTTATTGGAGAACTCCATTCTAGACAGGAAAGTGGAGAGATAGGATCTCTAATCTAGCTAGCTAGCTGGATGCAGAGGGATGGTTTCTGCATCTCTGCACACATGGTGCAGGGAGAGAGGACCATGTGTGTTGCAAGGGAGAAGAAAGGGAAGAGGAAGTGGCAAGGCAGGAAGGAAGGAAGTCCCTGAGAATAGCAATCTACAGATCAAAGGGATAGTGTCAGAGCAGTAGAGAAGGGATGACCCTGACCCCTCTAGCCCTCTGACTCACTAATCTGTTCCTCTTTGTCATTGAGACATGAGACAGTGCAGAGTCCTTCACTTCCAACAGGGCAAACAGAAAGAAAGAAATCAGTGCTGGCTGTGGAATCAGGTATATGTGTTATTAGAGTAGCTGGTGTGAGGGGGATGAGAGTTAGCCAGAATAAATTATACTAACCCCTTAAATCAGTTCAGTTCAATAGGGTTGTGGATTATGCTGTATGTGATCCTGCTTCCTCAGTGGAAACCTTTTTATCTCTTAGTGTTATTGTTGATGTCTAGATGGAACATAGGAACACAGGAAGCTGCCTTATACTGAGTAAGACTACTGGTCCATCTAGCTCAGTATTGTCTACACAGACTGGCAGCAGCTCCTCCAAGGCTGCAGGCAAGAGTCTCTCTCAGCCCTATCTTGGAAATGCCAGGGAGGGAACTTGGCTTTATACACTTATTTTATTTGCTTTACTTATAAGCCACTTTGAATACATAGAAAGGGATGGTTTTCTAGAAGAAAATCTGTTAATAAAATATATGGATTGGGGAATCATTTGCAATGCTAGAACCCCTGTGGAAACTTCTTGTTTTTTCTGTTTCCTAATTTAATCGTTAAAGACTTCATTTTCAACAAAACGTTGTCTGTTCTGTCTCCACTCACTTGACTGGAACCTTCTTATGGCCACCAGTTATTTTCCCATTGTCAATTTTTGCAGGCAACTGCAGCCTACTAATAGCCATGAAACACTGTCAGGGTCAGCATCCACATGTGTATTGCCAGGATCATTCTGATATTAATTGCCACTCTGACCTTCCTTCTAGTTCCTTCATCCTATGCACAAAACGTGACCTCTGCAAAGAGACAAATTCCAGTTCATTTCACTGCAGGCTCAAGAGTACAAGTCAACACCCTGAGGGAATTCATTACTACAACAACCAAGAGAGAAGTAGAGGAAACTGTGTATTTTCTCCTCACAATGAGAGGAACAAGCAGAAGAGGAGAGCACCAGACTTGAAGATCAAGGGATTCTAGTAGCTAATTTGATATTGAGGTCAGGAATTGCCTTCTGGCTAATGTGGAGTAGATCTGGAAGAGGCACTTCCATGAAAAATAACAGAGCAATGTGCTAGAGATAACTCAGTGCCTTCCATGTCAGTCTCCAGAATGAGCCCTCCTAGTTAATACCCTTCAACATGTCATAAATAAAAACAGGGGCATGCCTATGAAAGGGTAGAGGGTGTGGCCAAGTGAAATGCTTAAACTTTTAAGGGGCAGGTCACTATTGGTTAGTAGCTAGTAGTCCCATTTGTCACCCCCCACTGCTACTATTCATTTTTTTAAATCATGGGAGATCCTAGGTACTGTTTCCCCAGTATCTCTCTGATCACTGTAAATAAAAACATACGATGCAAGAATATGTAATCTAGTAATGTTGTGGTTGTACAGTTTGCATAAATTGCAAAAAACATACAATTTTGCAAGTTGCAATACACAAGAGAAAGCCCATTATCTCCAATGAGTTTATTCTGCATAGTGTAACTTGCACAAATTATGTGTTTGCGCACCTCGCACAATTTGTGCAAATGCAATATTATGAGTCTGACGTAGTATTGCACAGTATGTCAGCCATTGATTTGGTTGTGATGTTGCACACATTTTTGGTATTCCTTCTTGCAAAAAAAGCCCTGCAGTTCTCAAAATGCTTCTGCGCACATGTGATCTTAACAGTGGTGCCATTCAGGGAAAATATGTTAGATTTACAGTCCAGATAGAGCTTTTCTTCATATGTTTGCTTAGATTAAGAAATGACATAAGCCTTATGAATAATGTAGTGTTTGCATATTGTCATCTATGAATAATATCATCAAACAGATAAAGATGCCTTCTAAATTATTGTTCACTCAAATGCCTCCCTCAGTCTTAAGACTGAATTAAATCCAAAGCGCACAGCCAGAATCCAAAGAAGGGTAAATTTAACAGCAGTTGTAAACTCTGCCGAAATCTGGAATAATTTTATACCCATTATTAAACTGGCCCAAAGTCCCCATTTTCAGAAACTGGGAGACATTTTTGACAATTGATTGATCTGGTCTTAATCAATGTGGGTTTTTAAAAAGATAGTCTTTGGAAACTTTTGTTGAAAAGCGGTATATAAATTGTTGTTGTTGTATATAAATATTTGTTGTTGATCTGTGAACTGGGGAAATGAGCTATAAAAGCTGGTTTTTCTTTTTGTTTCATGGAAAATATATTGCTGTTGAGCGTTTTGTTAGGCTACTTACCATGGTGCATAGATTTTTCTTTGGCACATGAAAATTACAATATTTGACTACTGTATAATGTTTATATCCAGTTCTTTTCAAAAGAAATGGCAAGACACTCAGTTGGCAATGCAAAGAATCAAGGATCAAGATTTTTCTGGAGCTTAAGAAGATTTAACGGTTAAGATTTAAGAAAACTTTGTCTATTGTTATGTTACCACAGAACATTTTCAGGAGCACATGTGCTGGATCCTGTCCAACCTAGATAAATTTTTGACTGATTTTGTGGTGCTGAGACCCTAGAAACCAAGGATCATGACATGTTCCAGCTTGTGTTGAACTGTTTATCTGAATGAATCAACAACCAGCTGATGCTAAGGAAAATTAGAAGGTTCCTGCACATCACACCATACTTCCAGGGGTGTAATTATAATAGGGCAAGGGGAGACCATTGCTTCGGGGGGGGAGCAGAGACATGTCTCCCCCACCCAATGCCCACCTGAGCTTCCTTGAATATATTTTTTAAAAATTTTAGAGGAAGTGACGGGGGGGCATTTTAAAATTTTGTCTCCAGGCCCACTCCAACCTTGTTATGCCCCTGCATATTGCCCTCATCTTCAGAGGTAAAAGCTACTATACAATCAACCTGCCCACAACTGCAGTTGCAGACTAGGGATGTGCATGAAATAGATTTCGTGTTTTGTTTTGAGCTCAAAACAAAACGCAGACGGCCAAAATGTCGTTGAAACAGTGGTCAACCCAGTTGTTTAGACAAAATAAAACCCGAAACGTTTCAAGTGTTTCATCCATAGGGAACTATGGGGAAACCAGAAACACCCCATTGTTCCCCATGGGTAGCTCTTAGGGACACTAAAGTGGGTTGAGTGGTAGGACATGATGTATGCTATCTACCTACCATCCAACCGATAAAAGAAATGGACAAGTAGGTTATTTTAAACAAATGTTTAACCTTTTTCCCAAACCCCCAAAGGATCGCAAGCCAGTGTCAGAAAACCAACCAGTAAAAACAAACAAAACAAGCCTCCAAAATGGTGCTTGAAAAGTTAAAACATTTAGAATCAAAACAGGGTTGCTCGCAAAAAGCCCTTTATTTAAAGGGCATTTTGTTTCGAGCCCTAAACACTTGAAATGACCTATTTTGATTTGCAACGTTTTGACGTCAAATGATTTTACACATCCCTATTGTAGACATTATCTTAGAGAAGAAATAGACATTATGGAAGACACTGCCATCAAAAAAGTCATTTGGGGATGTAGCAAGGTTGGAGTGGGCCCTGAACAAAAAATGAAGATGTGTCCCTGCTCCCTGCCTTCTTCTGCAGAGAGGCATGAGAGGAAGAACAAAGATCAAGCTGCCAGCCACTGGACCCCCATCCCTCAGGGTTCCAGGGACATTGGTCCCTACCCTACCCCCTTGTTCAATTGTAACTATGTCCCTGAAGCCATTCCCATGTCTACATTTCCCTCAAAAAGATCTCCTCCGTTCCTTGAGAAGAAGATCTAGAAACAGTGGTATACCAGCTGGTAACCTCCAGGTTGGACTACTGCAACGTGCTCAATGTAGGGCTGCCTTTGTACATATTTCAGAAACTTCAGCTAGTCCAAAATGCAGCAGCCAGATTGGTGCCTGGGGTATTCCTGAGAGACCACATTATGACTATTCTTAAACAGTTGCACTGGCTGCTGATATGTTTCCGAGCAAAATACAAAGTGCTACTTATTACCTTTAAAGCCTTGAATGGCTTAGGTCTGGATTACCTGAGTGAATGCTTTTCTTTACAAGATCCCCACTGCTCATTAAGATCACCAGGAGGGGTCCATCTTCAGGTGCCACTAGTTCATCTGGTGGCAATCTGGGATAGGGCCTTCTCAGTTGTCAACCCTGGGTTGTAGAACGCATTCACCGTGGATTTAAGAGGATTATCTTCCATGTAGGCCTTCAGGAGAGCCTTAAAGACCCATCTTTTAGCCTGGCTTTCAATGATATCTGATTTTAATTTTAATCTGGTTTATATGGGTTTTTTAAATTTTAATTGTTTTATTATGTGTTTTTTATTTTAATGTAAACTGTCCTGAGTCACTTTAGGAAGGGTTGTATATAAACTGAATGAATGAATGAATGAGTTCATTGTGGGATTAATATAATCAATGGGCAAGTTTTCTCACCCCACCAGAGGCAGCCAATTGTGGGATAGGAGTGGGGAAATTCACAGGTAACAATTTATCACATTTTGCTAGATATTACAGGCAAGGCTGTTGGGGAGAGAACCCTGAAAGTGCTATTTTATCTAGAAGCCGCCTATCTGCTATAACTTCTAATTCTGCCCTTATCACATCTGACTCTTACAGTGATTCAGAGAAGAATCCCAATTTTACCAAGCCCAAGTGTGTCACACCTGTGAACAGATGCCATCATCTGCCAACCACTGGTAGTAATTCCACTGAAGTAATTCCTCTGAAGGCATAAAAGGAGTTTAATCTGGGGGTCAGGTCAGGATGAGGATGTTGGCCTTTCTTAGGAATCATGTTGCAAGCCTCATTTTCATGCAGAATTATTCAGAAGAGTTTCTGCATAAAGGGTTGCAAATCATATGCTCCAGCAAAGCTCCAGCTAGCTAGCATTATGTGGGACTTGCACAGGAGCAGTGGGTGACAGATTACTGACTACATGCCAATTCATTTGTCAGCCACTGATCTGAGCCTCCACCAGTAGGGAAGGAAGCGCAATTTGTGTCTCTTGCAGGTTTTGTGATGCAGAGCTGTTGGTGCTAAGAAGCAGGATTAGAACATTTCTCACACAGTGCAGAACAAAGAGCACGCACTAACAGCTTGCGGTCACTAGAAATCTTGGTCAGATTTAAATCGCTAGCCTAAAAGGTGAAAGCCTCCACATCCCATTACGAAATCCTAATACATCCAGTCCCCCAGTCAATTAATGGTTGATTATTATGAATTCCATGTTGGGATAATTAATTACTGTATCTGAACTCTGCCGTAGGATTTATTAGATCATCAGGGGCCTGCAATTTATTTTATTTAGTGCGGCATGAAATGTTTCTTTTTAAAGAAAAATAATAATAAAACCCTGACTTAAGGATTCAAGAACGCAGTGTTTTCTACTATACACAAACTGCTATGTACACATTACATATATTATTGAAGCAGTCCTTTGGGATTGGCATGAACAGCAAGGCAGCTAGCTAACAAGCTGGCCCAGAGGATAAAGAACATGCTGGACCACCATGGATACAAGCAGAGCAAAAGCCAGAGAGCCTGTAGAAGCCACTGCCATGTTAATGAATCTCCATATGTAATATGAAAAGGTTTGTTTGTAGAAAGGTGTGGGAGGGATTTATTTATTTTTAAATCCTATCAGAAGCAGAGAGCCCAGATTCTCTTTTTAAAATATGTAACTCAGTACAATTCACTCATTAAGATGGGTCCATCTTCTAGTAACTGAATAATTCCATCATGACTCACTCCAAGCTTCCATATATTGTGGTTTGGGTAGAAAATTACTCCAGATGACATTTGCCCTCAAGACAGACTTAAAAACATCAAAACCAGAGTTTCTCCTCATTTTCAGAATGTGATTTCTGCCACTGCTCATGCCTAAAAACTCTACAGAAACCTTATTACCTATGAGGACATTTCAGAAGTAAAGGAAACTCAATCTACACATGCTAGATTGTGGCACATATCAGGTATTAAAGAAAAGTGCTTCTGAACATGTGTAGACTGCATTGTTCTTACAACTACCTGGTCCCCACTCCTCTGCCACTTCCAGCTCCATGACATGGGGTTCTACACAGGTCTGATTTTGAACTGAGACACTTCTCTGTTCAGAAATTAACTACCATTTTACCATTTTGAACCCACCCAAACAAACTCATTGTACAGAACATGCAATGCATGGCTACCCAAAACCAGTAACTTTAAGCATCCCTAATAGCAATAGCACTTACATTTATATACCGCTCTATAGCCGGAGCTCTCTAAGCGGTTTACAATGATTTAGCATATTGCCCCCAACATTCTGGGTACTCATTTTACCGACCTCGGAAGGATGGAAGGCTGAGTCAACCTTGAGCCCCTGGTCAGGATCGAACTTGTAACCTTCTGGTTACAGGGCAGCAGTTTTATCACTGCGCCACCAGGGGCTCCTAAATACCTAAAACGTAATTTCTTACTGGGAACGTTCTATCATCCACTGATCAAAATGCAGAGTGTGATCTTGAGTTGGAAAAAGAAATCAGGGAGTCATCTAAGGAGAAAGTGTTATAATAACTGGCAACTTCAGTTATCCTCACCTAGCCCGGATACATTCATGTTCAGGTTGTGATGAAGAGAACAGGAGCTTTCCCAGATGGCAGGCTTGATTGCGGGATTACACGATTAATCATTAGTCGCCTATAAGCCACAGATATTAGCCACATATAAGCATAATAATAATAATTTGGGGATGTTCGCATAAGAGGGTTTTGATATGGTGTCTCGCTGCTCCTTCGGAATTTTTTCTGTGCACTGTTCATACCACTCGCTCCTGGGTCTTTCTCAAGTTCTTTCTGGCCAATGGCTTTCCAGAGTAGGCAGGATCTCATGCCTCCCTTTTTTCTCCCTTCATCTATCTGTCTATCTATCTATCTATCTATCTATCTATCTATCTATCTATCTATCTATCTATCTATCTATCTATCTACTTATTTTTAGGAGTCCTCCACTAGACCAACGACTTGCAATGCCAACAACAGGGCCTTCCCATCACTGCCACTGCTGCTGCTGCGGTGTCTCCACATGCTCCCGGCACCTGGCTTTGCTTCTTACTACTACCTCCTCCTTGCCAGCTGCACAGCCCCAGTAGCTGTTGCTACCACCAAAAATCTCAGCTGTAGCCCTGGCTGCTTCCCCTTCGTCCCGAACAAAGTATTGCTAATTTTGTTTGTCTGTTGTTTGGGGCAACTTTCAGGCAGCCTTGCAGAAACTCAGCAAGATGAGCTGTTGAATTGCTCCCTCTTCTGGCAGTCAAAGTTGCACAAACTCACTGAGCAATTCCCCCCCCCCTTTTAAGTTTAAAAAGGTGGTTTTCCCATACAGCTTGAAAGAAACATCAGGGTATATCAGATACTTCAAATCAGCCAAAGTTTCGAATTAGCTGAATTAAAAAAATTCATGTAAAAAGTAGATTTTTTTTTTACTACAGACATAATTGCTAACTTCTCCTCCTCCCACATTTGTGAAACATTCATCCAACATTTCAGACTGTTGTGGTATCACAAATGTTTAGGACAGGGTGAAAATGACCTAACATATTTACCTGGTATATATGAATAGCCAGCCTGGAAGATAGGGTTGTCAGTGTACTTATATTATAGAGAGACAGTAACATAGGAAGCTTCCATATACCGAGTCAGACCATTGGTCCATCTAGTTAAGTATTGTCTACACAGACTGGCAGTGACTTCTCCAAGGTTTCAGGCAGGAGTCTCTCTCAGCCCTGTCTTTGAGCTGCCAGGGAGGGAACTTGGAACCTTCTGCATGCAAGGATGCAGATGCTCTTCCCAGAGCAGCTCCATCCCTTGAGAGGAATATCTTACAGTGCTCACACATAATTCATATGCAAACCATTCATGTTGGATGAACATGAATGTTGGACCCTGCTTAGCAAAGGGGACAATTCATGCTTGCTACCAAAAGACCAGCTCTCCTCCCTGTACGAGGTAGGACTAGCAGCTTCACTAAGGCCACCTAGCAAGTCTTTAGCTTGGCAATTATTTTAACCCAGATGCCTTTTGATCCAGCTAGATTATCTTGTTGTCAGTACCACGTTCCACTATTCTAAACTGAATAAATCCATGACAATGCAGAGAGCTATCACAGTCATCCTTTAAACAGTGCCACGATCCAGATGCAGCCAAAAATATTCTGACTCCTGAAACAGAGCACCAAATGCTGCCTCTCTCCTGTCCCCCCCTCCACCCCAACACCTTACATTTTCACTGCTGTGTGTAGGCACATCTCACCAGTTGGCGCCTTTATTTGTGTGAGTGTCCAACTGGACTCTTGGGTTACCTGCCTCCCTGTCCGTCTCTCTCCCTCCCCAGTGGTTTGGCTTCATTCTAGTGTGCATTTCTTCTGTCTTTGGAGAAGACAGATCTCTCTCTCTCTCTCCCCCCGCCCCCAGGGCACTTAACAGCAAGATAACAATTCAGTAAAATGAGATTCCATACTACCTCAAAATGTTGAGGTAAAAACTCTTGGCCAGGCAGCAGACTGCTCCTCTTCTACCCACACTGAATTTGGAGAGGAGAAGAGAGTGTAGGGCTAGAGTGCCTCCTCTCATCTCCTTTCACAGCAGCAATGTCACTGGTATCAGCAGTGATCTTGTGAGCAGGCAGGAAGGATGCCTCAAAATGTCTCACTCCAATACTTTCCCTTCTACACATCCTGCTTCAGTTCTCTGCATGGATGGGCTAGCCCTGCCACCATCTTATGTGAGCCCTGTAGAACTTTGGCGGCTGCCACTGGCAGAACTTATTCATGTTGGGAAACTTATCACCATCACCCCCTTTCCTCCCAGATGCACTTCTGACTGCATGGAATCTGCTCTAACCATTTCCTTATTTATCAACAGCTGAATTCATCCATAGTGTACTAGCTGTATCTTTGTTCTCCCATCTGTCCTGTTAAATGTCTACTTGAATTTTTCTGTACAGTACTGAGAGGTCCCAGAGTCCCCCAGGATGACTTCATATTCAGCACTCTGAAATGTTGTTAGTGTTAGTGATAAGCTAAAATTAAATGGGCCAAAAACTTAGTCAAGGTATGTACTTAGAACTTTAGGGAAACATCCAGGGACTTCCAAGGTCGTCTTCAAATAAAAAAACAAAACTGAGTCAGATATCTAATGAGTATTGGTATGGGTGGACTCAGGCGACAAGCTTGATGTGGCAACAATCTGATAAAGCCACCAAGAAGTGGACAGGACATAGAGACTGGTTATTTGAATACTTAATTGTATGATCTGAATGTATCTGTCCTCAAACGGTATGAAATCCAGGTTGAGCAAAAAAGTAGTAAATCTCTTTCTCATAATTGATATGTGATTGTCAAAGCACTCAGCAACCACAATAATTCCACCACCACCACCAAAATCAACTGCTTTCATTACCACATTGAAATGGCAGCCACAAATTCACAAATTCACTCATGAATTCCTTTTAACTATGGCTTGGACAGCCCTAACAGCAGTAATCTATTTTGTATTCAAAAGCATCCTAGCTCTGCCCAGCTGCTGTTTGATCTTTGGAAATAAGGGGGGGGGTTCGTATAGGCTCTCCACATGGTGAATATAATGCATGTTTATCAAATGTGAGCTTCTGTCCCTATAGATGTTAATGTTAGATTCTATTGGAAAGGTCATAATCATGATAAACTCTTGATTATCGGTGCGAGTCTGATCAGGCACAACACAGAGCATATTTGAAGATCTATGATCTGGCAGTGCAGGTTCTTTTCTGCCCTCATTGCTTCTGCAGATTCATGTCTAGGGATGTGAGGGGGCTAGTATGTACCCCCTCTCCCTTGAATTTAAACTTGGAACCATCAGTCATTCGCTATGACGTTTTAAACAACTTTTTAACAGATAAAATCTCTCACATTCAGGCCGAGGTGGATTCCACAGTTAATGCAGAGTCTACTGTGAAGGAGTCCAGCAACTCCTCTTATAGGATTAGATTGGATCATATTCCGTTTGGGACTCCTGAGGAAGTGGACAAACTGCTTCGGACTGTGCGCCCTACAACCTATTCTCTGGACCCTTGCCCAACCTAGCTTATCTCATCTGAGAATCATATTATCAGAGAGGTTCTGGTGATATTATAAATACTTCACTGAGGGAGCGCAGGATGCCTCCTTGTCTTAAGGAGGCTATTTTTAGACCACTTTTGAAGAAAGCTGCACTGGATCCCTTGGAGCTAGCTAATGACAGACCTGTTTCTAACCTCCCATGGTTGGGCAAGGTGATTGAGCAGATGGTGGCCTCTCAGCTCCAGGCAGTTTTGGATGATGCAGATTATCTAGACCCATTTCAAACTGGCTTTCATGTGGGCTATCAGGTTGAGACTGCCTTGGTTGGCCTGATGGATGATCTCCAACTGGCTATCGACAGAGGCAGTATGACTGTGCTGATCCTTTTGGATCTCTCTGTGGCTTTCAATATTATCGACTATAGTATCCTTCTGTACTGCCTGATGGAGGTGGGATTGGGTGTCACTGTTTTACAGTGGTTCCACTAGTACCTCTCCAGTAGATTCCAGATGGTGTCGCTTGGAGACTGTCGCACTGCAAAGCGAGAACTCAAGTATGGAGTTCCACAAGGCTCCATACCGTCTCCAAATGATCTTTAACATCTACATGAAACCTCTGGGAGAGATCATCAGGAGGTTTGGTGCAGGGTGTTACCAATATGCTGATGACACCCAGATCTACTACGCCATGTTCACCTCATTGGGAAAGGACACATCTTCCTTAAATGCCTGCATTTAAGTAATGGGCAGTAATGGGCTGGATGAGGGATAAGAAACTGAAGTTGAATCCAAATTAAGACGGAGTTACTGACTATGGGGAGTCAGGACCCAAGAGCTGGTTTAGATCTTCCTGTTTTGGATAGGGTTACACTGCCCCTGAAAGATCAGGTATGTAGCTTGGGAGTGCTCCTGGATCCAAAGCTCTCCCTAGTTTCTCAGGTTGAGGTAGTGGCCAGGAATGCTTTTTATCAGCTTCGGCTGAAACGTCAGCTACGTCCATTTCTAGAGGTGAATGACCTTAAAACAATGGTACATATGCTGATAACCTCCAGACTTGACTACTGTAATGCACTCTACATGGGGCTGCCAGAAACTACAATTGATACAGAATGTGGCAGCCAGATTGGTCTCTGGGACAACACGAAGGGACCATGTAACACTGGTTTTGAAAGAATTGCACTGGCTGCCGATAAGTTTCTGGGTGAAATACAAAGTGCTGGTTATCACCTATAAAGCCCTTAATGGCTTGGGTCTAGGCTATTTAAGAGAGCGCCTTCTTTTTCATGAACCCTGCTGCCTGTTACAATCTTCTGGAGAGATCAAATTACAGTTGCCACCAGCTTATCTGAACTGAGCTTTCTCTGTGTCTGCCCCAGGGCTTTGGAATATGTTCTCTGCTGAAATAAGAGCAACTCCTTCTCTGTTTTCGGGAAGACCCTCAAGACTCTCATGTTCTTGCAAGCTTTTAATTAGAATTATTTTTAACAAATTTAATTTGTTTTTATACTATTGTTTTTATTGTGTTTCATGTATTTTAATCTGATTTTTTAATATCTTAAATTTTGTACACTGCCTAGAGATGTACATATCGGGTGGTATAAAAATATGATAAACAAACAAACAAACAGCACATAATGGAAGTCTGAAATGCAGGCTATCATGTCTTAGTTGCAAAATCAGATTAAAATAATCATATGAACATACTGGTTCATACTGGGCAATGGTTGACTTCTCTATAATGCTCTGCCCTGGGGCTGCTATGGACTTGTAAAGCAATCCTGATGCTGTTAAAAAGAACAGTGGTGCAAGCAGCACTTCCACAATTTCCCCCCGTTTGACTCAATGGAGAAAATGATGGAAGTGCTGCTTGCACAACCATTCATTCTTTACAGTGTCAGGGCTGCTTTATGAATCTGCAGCAGTTCCAGGGCACAGTGTTACAGAGCCAGCCATAATGCTGCACCTCACATCAGCCCTTGTTTGGTAATTTAGGAAAATAAGCAAGCCAAATCTTCTTTTAAATTGAACTATCATAATAATATAAGAAAAGCTCTGCTGGATCAGGCAGATGCAGGCCCATCTAGTTCAATGAAAAATCCATTTCTTTTCAATACCACTTTTATTCTGAGTGACTTGGAAAAGGCATGGTTTTTTCACGGATTGTCAGCAGATGGCACTGAGAAATTATGCAATGTGTTTAAACGTCTTGTAGGCAACCACCTAATATCTCCCATTAGAATTTGTGTTGAAGTTGGGAATACATTACCATCTAGACCAGGCCTGCTCAACTTCGGCCCTCCTGCAGATGTTGGCCTACAATTCCCATAATTCCTGGCTATTGGCTGCTGTGGCTGAGAATTATGGGAGTTGTAGTCCAAAAACAGCTGGGGGGCCTAAGTTGAGCAGGCCTGATCTAGACAGATCCTAGGACTTTAGGGCACATTTTAAAGCCCTATATGGCTCCCCTCAAGGACTGTCTCCTCTCACTTGTACCTGCTCATGCATTAAGGTAATAATCTGGGTGCTCCTGCCATCAGAGTGGGGGCACTGGGCATTAGGTGGGTGGCACTGGGAGCATCCTCTTCAGCTGTGGTGCCCTGTTTATGGAATGCCCTCCACAGTGTCAACTCAGGACTTTTCAGCACCAAACACCTTATTTTCCTAGGCTTTTGCGGGGGGCGGCGGGGCATTTGCTGGAACTGGTTTTTATCAGCTGCTTTGCTTTTAAATCTGTTGTTTAATTCTTATTGTGGATTGTTTTTACTTTTACTTTAGCCACACTTGTAGTATATTTATGTATATTTAAAGGTCGAGTATACATGTTTAAATAGTAAAAAGGAAATAGCACTGGGCAAATCTATATATCAATTCCCCCCCCCCCCCTTGCAGGATCTCACAGAAAAATGGGAGTGACTCATCATCAGGTTCTGGTGAGCTCTGGGAAGGTTAGCTTTCTGCCTTGCCCCAGCTCCAACTTTTCAGTCCATTCCCAACTCTATAGTCATATCAACACTAGCATCTTGCTTGCTCTCATAGCATGTCTTCTCATTCTTATCTATTACTGCTGAAACTTCGGCTGGGCTATCAGGCCCTCCAATGCAAGGAGGCTAAGCGTTTTCTAGCTACTAGCTCCCCCTGGTGGTTCCTTCTTCTTTTTGGCCAGGTGTGGGTGTGCCGGACATGCCCAGGAGCAGCAGCTGGTGTTGGATGTTTGGTTCCTTCATTTTCATTCAATGCATTTTCAAAAAAATATTCATTGTCCCTCCAGGAGAAAATGTTGCTTTGGCTTCATGGGAAGAATGGTGCTTGGGTGCAGGGAATTGCCACAAGCACAGCATAAAAAGTGTTTGCTTTTTCTTTTAACTATCTACCTCTCATTCTCAAATTTTGTCGCCAACCTCCAATTTAATATCAGCAACAGCACTTTAAATGCTGCAGATTTTTTCCCCAGCAATTCATTTTCATGCAGCTTCGCACAACACTTTGCATGGGTAATGAATCACAGCCATTCTGTAAAATTAAAATACTTTGCTAACTCTTAAATCTGCTACTGAGGACATATTTCAAAACAATTTTGGCATTAATAAGCTGGGCAGCCTGTTTTGTCAAATTGTTCTGGCACTGACAACCCAGGCCGACTGGTATCTTGAATGACCCTGGCACTAGCAAACCAAGCTGGCTGGTATTTCACTTCACCCTGGCACCAATCGTTTGGAAGTGGAACTGGTTTTTTTGGATTAATGAGTACCCTGAAAACTGTATAAAATTGGAAAAGAAAAAAGTGCTTTCAAACAGGGAAAAACTGCTTTCTGCCATCCCACTGGCCATTTGTCCTCTTCTTCACCCAACTCTTCTTTTTTAAAATTGTGATCTTTCCCCCCCGTAGGATGTAGATTATCGTTATTGTAACTTTAATGTGCTAATACACAATTATAACATTGGTGAAATGCTTCTGTCACTTTCGAAAGGAGCCATTTAGATTGGGAAAGGTCCATAGCTCAGTGGTAGAGCATCTGCTTTGCATGCAGAAGGTCCCAGGTTCAATCCTTGGGCTCTCCAGGTATATGGGAAAGACTCCTGCCTGAAACTTTGGAGAGCCACTGCCAGCCATTGTAGACAATACAATGATGCAGTAGATGCAGTAGCAGCCAGTGCGGGTGCCACCAGGGGAGTGGAGAGAGGCATCTTTAAGGATAAATTAATCGATGCTTACCTCCACTCTTGCTGCACCTGAATGCTGATCGGAGCAGCAGCACACTGCACAGCACCCCCTGCAGCAGGGGATCACCTCCACCACTCACCTGGGATCGGCTCCGTGGATCTAGCTCTACATAAGGCCACTTCCTGTGTTCCTAGGTGACTGGGAGCCACGTGGCAGCTAGCACGTGATAAGGCAGTTATTCAGGACCTTTCATATCATACAAGAATAGTATGGGATTAATTTCTGCATGGTTGGGTCCCAAGCTGCTCTGGGAACATTTGTTGAACTTATAGTTCTGTAGCTGAGAAAGGGGAACATTATTTTGTCATGGGCATTACCCCAGAAGGCCCTGGACATGTAGAACTGAGTGGAAATGAGGGAAGCATTTTGCAAAAAGCTGGAGTTGCTGAGAAAAGATATGGAAATCTACCCACATGGGTCATTTATGTGACTCTGAATTAGCTTCATTTGCCCTCTGATATTATCATGTTCACTACAGGATCGGCTACGATCACTCCTTTGTGCAGTCCAGAAAGCATTGTCCTCTCCTTAAATCAGCCCATGCCATTCTGGAGGGTCTCCTCACTCTCAGGAACAGATTTAGGGGGGACAGGAGGCTGCAGTGGGGATGAGGGGCATTTTTCTGGATCCAAACCATTATGTTTGTCTCCTGCTTTCTGGGGAGGTGGCTGTAATTTCTTTCAAGCAGTAAGTCTAAAACATTAAACTAAAATTGGTAGAACTTCAGGTTATGCACATGATACACTGAGAACTAAGACCACATTTGGGTTTGGTGAATACCAAAACTGACTGAACAGTGTGTGCAGAGTTCAAATCATTTTGTGCTGGAGATGATCTCGAAACTTGAGCAATCTGAACGGCAATAGGCATCAGATCGGTTGGTCCCACAAGGGAGGTGAAAACTGAAAACCATAACCTTGTGAATTGTATTACTTGGAGAGAACTGAAAGGATAAAATGGAAAGACGGGACATATCCAACCACAACCGTGTACGCAATCCAAATTACAGTATAAAAACAAAAAACAAACAATTAAAACATTTTCACAGAATAAAAACAATTCAAAACCATTCAGAGTGAAACCGTTAAAATAATTTCACAGGATAAAAACAAACACTTTACAATTAATTTTAATTTAAAGCCTGAGAAAACAAGTGTGTCTTAAGGGTATTTTTAAAAGCAATCAGAGATGGAGAAGCTCCTATTATGACATGGAGTGCATTCCAAAGCCCCAGGGCAGCCACAAAGAAGGCCCAGCCCCGAGTCACCACCAGAGCCAGCAACAACCATAACCGGACCTCACAAGACAATCTTAACAGGCACCAGAGTTCATGACAAAGAAGGCAGTCTCTTAAGTACCCTGGACCTAAGCTATTCAGGGCTTTATAGGTAATGACTAGCACTTTGTATTTCACTCAGGAACATAGCAGCAGCCAGTGCAATTCTTTCAGAATCAGTGTTATATGGTTCCTTTGGATTTTCCCAGAAACCAACCTGGCTGTTGCATTCTGTACCACCAGTTGTAGTACAGAATGCAACAGCTATATACAAAGCTATATATGAACTATATACAAAGGCAGCCCATGTAGAATACATTACAGTAATAAAGCCTGGAGGTCACCAAGATAGCTACTACTGTTTTAAGGGAATTTATCTCCAGAAATGGGCGTAGTTGATGTATCAGCTGAAGCTCCTCCTGGTGCCTATTATAGGGCAGGAAAGTGCACTATCCATCAGGAATTTTAAAAGGCCTGGATAGAAGTTGAAATTTACACCATAGAAAGTATACTACACCACAGCTGTACAGCTGGAACAAAACAGAGGCTGCATTTGCATGTAACGCAGAGCCGCAGCTGCAATGGACCCACAGTTCCTCCCCCTCCCCCCTACACCTGCTCCTCCATCTGAATTCATATGTACAGGAGAGCAGTCTCACTACAACCCAAGGGTTCAGATTGGAGTCCCAAATCTGAACCATCAGTTTAATCATCACACATAACCTGGGTTCCCTGCATTTGGACATAACGTCCGCAGAACCGCAGGCCCATTCAACTGCAGTTCCACATGGCGTGAGTGTCCAATCCTGCCTAACGACCTTACCCCCAGGGACATGACCATGAGGCTGTACAAAGAGGAAAGGACAGGCTGCAGCCGGGAGGAGGCAGAGGGAGAGCAGCTGAAGGGTGGGGGAGTGGCCCCACCGAGCCCCAGCAGGCTGCAGTAGTTCCAGGTACCGGTCACAAAGATGGCAACAAACATGCTGAGCCCTGAGAAGGCCGGCAGGGAGGTGTATGGAGATGATGTTGACAGCGCGCCTCCCAAAGGGAGGAGGTCCGAGTGGGAGGAGGGAGGAGGAGGGAAGGTAGAAGCAGCAGCAGGAAGGGATGAAAAATCAAGGTGAATAAAAGGAGGTATTGGCCCCATAATTGGGGGTGAGCAGTGCATATCATGTGGGCAGGCTTATAAAGGGCTGGCAGAGGATGAGAAGGAGGCTGGAGAAGAGAGGACAGTACAAGGAATGGCCAGCCAGGGACTGAGGAGGAACCAAGTGAAACTAAATCCCCTCCCCGTCTCCACTCTGAGGCCAGGTCTATAAGGGCTCCATCAGACTGGGTTGTGCTGATAAAGAGGCACATAGCCAGATAGTGCGAATGCAGCCAGTGTTTTGTATTAAATCTGACATCGGTCTATTTTCATTCTAGCACACAGGAAACTAGAATGGAGAGTCAAAGTAGCCCCTCTGTTTGCTACTAAAAATAGGTGTGACGTTTCTATTAAAGGTTCCTGTTAGGCTTCTCTTTGAGGGGAAGCAGGGATGCAGTTTGCAATACTTTATTATCAGATTCACAATATCAAAGCTTTTCCCTCAGAAAAGAAATATCCTAGTTCTTGTTGCTGTCCAGAAAAGTATGATATGGCTATTGCTGCTATGCATTGTTCTATGAAGTGTGTGTGGGATAAAGAAATCAGAGAATGGAGCCCTAACAAAATGGGTCAAAATGGGTTTCAAAAAGTCAAAACAGTGGTTTCCATATACTATTTTATTTAAAAAATATTCTGAAGTTTTGGGTTTTGTGTATATAAATGTTTATTGGCTAAAATTTTGAGGAAAATCACTAAAAGTAGTCCTATTGGAAGTAAAATGGCATGTTAGGCAATGCCTTTCAATTTCAAAGGGACTGCTTTGAGTAATTTTCCTCATCATGTCAGCCATTATTTTTGCAGCAGATTTATACTTCACCTTTCCTGACCAAGGTCATTCCAAGGTGGTTTACAATGTATACAAACATGTATTTTAAGATGAAACTATTAAAAAAGCCATCAAACAACAATCTAAAACCACTGTTTTTGAAACAGTTGTGGCCACATAGGGTAAGCTGACCTCAAAAGAATATAAGAACATAAGAACAGCACTGCTGGATCAGGCCCATGGCCTATCTAGTCTAGCATCCTGTTTCCCACCAGATGCCTCTGAGAAGCCCACAGGCAAGAGGTGAGGGTATTTAGAGGCATTTTGCCTCTGAAGCTGGAGTGGCCTATAGCCACCAGACTACTAGCCATTGCTAGACCTGTCCTCCATGAATTTGTCTAAACCCCTTTGCTGCCAGTACTGCTCTATTTTGGGGTAGTGCTGCAAAGCATCCCTCTATTTGATGTCTCAGCAGCACTGAATCGTCGGCTCATGATCAGTGAACAGTGAATTTTTCACCCTGCCTAAACTCAAAAGGCAGCATTGCATTCACAAGCAGTCACTTGCAGGAAGCAAGTGCGGGGCAAGGTCCCTCAGGTCAAAATAGCAAATCTGACTGAATAGGATACCCCCACCCCTTTCTCTTACAGAGAGGCGTTGGCCCAGGAGCAGACTCTATTTTGAAGAAATCAATCAATCAGGTAGGATTTTCCTTATCTAGTCAGACAACAGTTTGAAACGCTCCTTCTAGGAGTAGCAAAGATATGGTACATTTCCCAACTCTTTATGAATGGGAAAGACTTAATGGAGAAGTGGCCTATAGAAACTATCAACTTGTAATCTTTTACACGTGAAGACTTCCTGATCTTGAGATATGCAACGGAGCTCAGCTCCATTCACTTAATGCAGCATATGTATGCATAGCTTCACCTTTGCCTTTTGTGGGGCAAAATTCACTCAAAGTGACTCAGTCCAGCTATCAATGGATGTCTTTGTTTTGCACAAACATCCTTGCCCTAAAGGAAAGGAGAAGCCCCCTTGATTGACTCAATTCAAGCCTCGGGGTATGATTTTCAGTATATCTGCCCTGGCCACACCACAGGTGATGAGCATATCTGTTCATCACACATCCCAGCATCTTGGAACTGCACATGTGAGTTGCAGCCATTTGCTCTTTGTGCTTTTCCTTCTTCTTTTCACTTTCCTGCTCACGAGGAGACCAACATGCAACCAACGCACCATCTTTTCCCAGGATGGATAGGTAAAACTAACCTCTGGCACTCCTAAGTCTCTTTTGCTCCCTTCTCTGCCTCCCTTTTTTGCTTCTCAGGCACTTTTCAAAGTAAACTTCTAGCCAGGTTCTGGTTTAAAACCTTAGCCAAACTGATTGCAAGTAAGACTCCCATTTAGAATACGAGCTAAGATTTATTGCATTTGCCTAACCTTATTTTTGCCTTCTGTGCCCCATTTTATCCCTAATACATCTTTAAACTGTATTTCTGCCTCATCTTTTCCAATACACCAAAATTTTCTTAAAATGATACTTAAGCCAAACTGCTCCCCAAGCCAGGCTAATTTCCCCGCTGTAAGCCAAAAGCATAGTTGGCGTGTGTAGCCAGCACTCTGGAGCAGTTGTGGTAACACCTTTTAAAGCCATCCATGCTAGTGGACATCACCACATCCTGTGGCAAAGAATTCTATAGATTAATTATGCACTGTGTGAAAAAGTACTTCCTTTAGTTGATCCTAAATTTCCCAGCCTTCACTTTCATGGGATGACTCCTGATTATAGTGTTGTGAGAGAGGGAGAAAAAATTATCTCTGTCCACTCTCTCTACTCCATGCATAATTTGTATACACCTCTATCATGTCCCCCCCATAGTTGCCTCTTTTCCAAACTAAGAAGCCCCAGATGCTGTAGCCTTGCCTCATAAAGAAGGTGCTCCAGGCTCCTGGTCATCTTGCTGTCTTCTGCACCTTTTCCAGTTCTACAGTGTCCTCCTTAAGATATGGTGACTAGTACTGTATGCAGTACTCCAAGTGTGACTGCACCATAGATTTGTATAAGGGCATTATAATATTAGCATTTTTATTTTGAATCCCCTTCTTAATGATTCCTAGCATGGATTCCGAGCCTTTTTCACAGCTGCCGCTCACTGAGTCGACACTTTCAATGAGCTATCCACCATGACCCCAAGATCTCTCTCCTGGTCAGCAACTGATGGCTCAGAGACCCCATCAATGCAAAGTTGGGATTTATTTGCCTCAGTATGCATCACTTTACACTTGCTTACATTTGCTATTTTGTCACCCACTGCCCCCATTTGGAGAGATACTTTTGGAGCTCCTCACAATCTGTTTTGGATTTCTCTACCCTAAATAGTAGGGGTGTGCAATTTGGATTTTCTGTGTTTCGATTTGTAACCAAATCGAAACAACCCTGATTTGATTTGGATCAGAATCTGACACATCCAAATCACCCCAAATTCGATTCGGATCCGAATCGCGGTGGATCCATATCGAATCGATTCGGGTTTTTGATCTGTCCTATTAATTTCCCCTGATTCCCAGCTGGACAAAGGCCTGATTTTTGGTGAATTGTTGCAGGTTTAGTGTCTTTGAGGCAGATTTGGGGCATAAAGTGGGATCTGGGGTGGAAGAGTGTGGTGAGGTGGTAGTGCCTAATGGGTGGAGGCTACCACCCAAATTATTATTATTATTATTATTATTATTATTAATTACTATTATTATTTTTACATTTATATCCCGCTCTTCCTCCAAGGAGCCCAGAGCGGTGTACTACATACTTGAGTTTCTCTTTCACAACAACCCTGTGAAGTAGGTTAGGCTGAGAGAGAAGTGACGGGCCCAGAGTCACCCAGCTAGTTTCATGGCTGAATGGGGATTTGAACACAGGTCTCCCCGGTCCTAGTCCAGCACTCTAACCACTACACCACGCTGGCTCTCTAATTGCAGAGGGATTGGGCAAAGGGCTAGTTTTTGGTGAATAGTTGGAGGTTTAGTGTCTTTGAGGAAGATTTCGGGCATAAAGTGTGATCTGGGGTGGAAGAGTGTGGTGAGGTGGTAGTGCCTAATGGGTGGAGGCTACCACCCAAATTGCAGAGGGATTAGGCAAAGGGCTAGTTTTTGGTGAATAGTTGAATGTTTAGTGTCTTTGAGGCAGATTTGGGGCATAAAGTGGGATCTGGGGTGGAAGAGTGTGGTGAGGTGGTAGTGCCTAATGGGTGGAGGCTACCACCCAAATTGCAGAGGGATTGGGCAAAGGACTGGTTTTTGGTGAATAGTTGAAGTTTACTCATCTTTAAGGTTTTTCCCTGTAAGGTATAATGGAGGTTTCAGCAGCCCCATAAGTGCACTTGGAGGGTGTTGGGGTGGCCCAGAATGAGTGGTGGTGTAGTGCACATAGCGTGCCAGCCACTCCCATGGGGTTGCTAACCCATGGGGTACAGGGTTCTGTTGTTTCTGAGGTGGTCTGAGTGTAGATTCTATGGTAGCAAATGAGAGTGGATTCATGGTTTGTACTGAAAATCTCATTTGCTACCAGAGAATCTACACTCAGAACAGCTCAGAAACAACAGAACCCTGAACCCCATGGGCTAGAAACCCATGGGGGTGGCTGGCACCCTCTGTTCACTACACCACCACTCACTCCGGGCCACCCCAGCACCCCCCAAGTGCAGTTATGGGGCTGCTGAAACCTACATGATTTCCTATGGAAAACTTCAACAATTCACCAAAACCCAGCCCTTTGCCCAATCCCTCTGCAATTTGGGTGGTAGCCTCCACCCATTAGGCACTTAACTTAAACTGAGTAGTACCTCACTGCCTTGCGGGTGGGAGTTGGGTGTAGTTGGCACATGGCAGTTGACAATTGGCACTGTCTAAAAGACAGTCAAAATGAATAGAAGAAATGAAGGTGTGTAATGAATCCTCATAAGGATTCATTGAGTGAAAGTTATTATACACCAAAGAATACGAACACTTAAAAAATAGTGACCACACATTTTGCTCCATAACTCCGCTCTGGGCTAGAGCTTAGCTTTTTTTAAAATGAAAGCTGGGAATCTGGGGAAATTAATAGGACAGATCCGAAACCTGAATTGATTTGAATCGAATCAGCCGCGATTCAATTTGTACCCGAATCTAGCCAATGGACCACGGGGTGATTCATTTTGTCTCTGAATCACCCAAATCAGCTAGATTCGGGTACAAATCGATTTGTATCCGAATTGATTCGTACATCCCTACTAAATAGTTTAGTGTCATATGCAAATTTGGCCACTTCGCAACTTACCTCAACTTCTAGATCATTTATGAACAAGCTAAAGAACTCTGGTTCCTGGGGGACCTCACTTCTTCCAGAGAGGACCCCAATTCTTACTTCCATTCATTGAGAAAATTTTCCATTATTCCTACCCTCTGTTTCCTGTCCTTCAACCAGTTACCAATCCGCAACTGAACCTGTCCCCTTATCCCATGACTGCTACGTTTATTGAAGAGCCTTTGGTGGGAAACTTTGTCAAGGGCTTTTTGGAAGTCCATGTATATTTGTCAGTCGGATCACCTTTATCCACATGCCTGTTGATGCTCTCAAAGAACTCCAAAAGGTTAGTGAGGTAAGACGTGTCCTTGCAGAAGCCATGCTGGTTCTCCCTCAGCAAGGCCTGTTCTTCTATATGTTTAACAAGTTTGTCCTTAAGTATGCTTTCCATCAATTTACCCAGCACAGAAGTTAAGCTAAACAGCCTGTAGTTTCCCAGATCCCTCCTGGATCCCTTTTTGAATATCAGAGTAACATTAGCTACGTTCCAGTTCTCCAGTACTGAGCCTGATTATAGGAACAAGTTGCATATTTTTGCTAGGAGATCAGCAATTTCACATTTGAGTTCCTTCAGAACTCGTGGGTGTTCTGAAATTGCCCTGGCAATTTTTTGTCGTTGTTTTGGTTTTTCAAGACATTTTAGAACATCCTCTCTTGTAACCTCCAATTGGCACAGATCTTCAGCCTCCAAGCCTGAGAAGCTCAGTTCCAGAGCAGGTATATGGTAAGTATCCTTTGCTGTGAAGACAGATGCAAAGAACTCATGCAGTTTTTCTGCAATCCCCTTGTCTTCCTTAATAATTCCTTTCATACCCTCATCAAAGGGTCCAACTGCCTCCCTCACAGGTTTTCTGCTTCTGATAGATATATTTTCTTATTCCACTTGACACTTGTAGCTATATGAAACTCTCTTTTTGCATTGTATCCTTGCATTTCTTTTGCCAGAGTTTATGTTCCTTTCTGTTCTCTTCATTTGGGCAAGACTTCCATTTTCTGAAGGAAGTCTTCTTCCCTTTTACAGTTTCTCTATTTGTTAGCCACGCTGGTGTCCTGAACTTGGTGGTAGCTTTCCTCCTTCTTGGACCTCATGCTTACAGTCTATGCATGCAAGCCTTTTGATTTTGGACAGAAGGCTTTTATAGTTGGTGGTAGTTGCCACTGCAGATGCAATACACCAGTGTTTCTCAACCACCGGTCCCTGGACCACTGCCGGTCCCCGAAGGGTTGAGTGCCGGTCCCTGACTGGGAGTCAACCCCCCCCCCCAACTGAAATCAAGGCACTCACTTCCTCAATTTTGCACATGGCATGGAAGAGGAAGAGTATCACGGAGGCATGGGACCCTTCTTGTGCCTTGCCTACACGTGCTGCTGAGATCTTCCTACAGCTATCTTATTCCCTATCTTTACAGCTTCAAACTGTATGCGGTGCGGGGGCATGGAGGAAAAAGTATGGCAGTGGGCGCCACTTCAAGGGCTACTGGTTCTTGCATGCTCATTGTTTGCAGCCAAAGGTTGGTTGATTGAAACCCAGCTGCCTGTTGTGGTTGAGGCGCCTTGAGAGGGAACGCTGTTTCCCTCTTGCATCAGTGGGGCTTGCTTGTATGTTGTTTTCATTGGCCCCATGTAGCTTTTGAATTTTTCTAATGGCCCAACATCCCCTCTCCATTGAGTAATCACAAGCACCTCCACTCCAGACATACTGGAGACAAATTTGTTCACCCAGGCTTTTAAATTCAGGGGTTCTCAACCTTGGGTACCCAGACGTTGGTGGACTTCTACTCCCATAATCCCCAGCCATAATGGCCAAATGCCATTGTTGTTGGGGGTTATGGGAGTTTAACTGAGGGACCCAAGGTTAAGAACCCCTAATATTCCATGTTTGCAAAAGATTCCAAATTTAACTATTTCAATGCTTATATTATTTTCATTCTAAACTGCCCAGAGATGCAAGTTTTGGGCAGTATAGAAGTCTGATAGATAGATAGACAGACAGACTTGAAACCCCTTTACTAACTGCTGGTCCGGGAAACTGCGCATGAAGAATGTAGCGGTCCTTGAAACTCTGCACGAAGAATTTAGCGGTCCTTGACTCCAAAAAGTTTGAGAAACACTGCAATACACAATGCTATCTAGTGTTATTCTAACCTTTTTCCTTGTAGGAAAAGAAGAAGTAAGAGCAGCAGTGGTGGTCTTGTGCCAAAATAAAGCTTCATATGTTTTAGATCTTCCCTTTGTTCTGCCACAGCTTCAGCATCTTCTCCCTGACACATACAGTTAGCTGGTTCTTGCCCAGTCTAACAGTTCATGAAAATAGCTGATGAAATGCAGCTCTATCCACCTTCTTCCACCTTTCCTCCTGCAATGCAAATACAAAAACCATTCGTAGGAAAGGTTTTTTGGGGGGTTTTTTGTTCTTTTGTTTTTGTTTTAAATCATCACCTAAATTGCTGGCTTTATGAGGAAAAAGCAAAACACCGAAACCCAGTAGACAGGCTTTGAAAAAAAGTTCATATTCCAGACACATGGCAGGCCCAGAGGGATGTGTCGTTCCTAAGTGATTATTTGTTATTGCTAGTGTCAGAGGAAACAGAAGAAGAGAAAGACTGAGCTACAGAACTAGTTAAACTGAAAGGAAACTTTTTTTAAAATGACGGAGTCCAAAAATGACATGTTTTTATGAGGAGCCACAAATTGGAAATGTAATCACGGTGGTTAAGGTTCTGTTAGCTACACTGTCACTGCAAAAAGATCAATAATAGGAAATCTGCCCATATGGAAAAATGGAAGTTGAGTTCACAGACATACTAGTTAAAATACCTACTGCAAGAGGGATAAAGCATATTCCTTTTACGGCTTTGTTATCACAGACCCACAGTTCTCAAAGTCAGGCTTCCTTTAATGAGGTGCAAGCAATTGCTAAAGAAGGCAGACACAAATTTCTCCCCATCCCTCCCAGCCATGTTTTAATGTGCCCCAACTGTATGAAGTGATAGAGCTTCAATCTTTTGAGGCAACAGCTCAAGGCTTGAAGATTTTGAAGAACAATGCTACAATGGAAGTATAACAGTGCACTATATCTTTATTGGAGATGTTTGCCAATTTGAGACATGTGGTCTGTATTGTCTGCATTGAAAACATCTGGGAGGCAATGATGATGTGATGTTAATATGCTGGAACCTAGAAAAGGGGGGCCTTTTTCCTTGAGTCAGCTTGCATTGCCATGCAACAAAAATATCTGTGAATGGAAAATGGGCAATTTGGAAATCATGGCTATTGCTTTGGGGCAGAGACAATTTTCTTCTTGTACCCTCTCTTTCCCAATTCCCATATGTTCCCTCTTGCTCGGTTTTTTTGCACAATTATGTTGTTATGGTGTTTTGCAAGTGCACAACACTAAAATGTCACCAGATTTAAAAATAAAATAAAATAAAATAAAATAAAATAAAATAAAGGCTCATCCATGATAGTGACTGACAAGCAAAAATTGCCTATAAATCTGGGGAAAGCCTTGTAACTTCAGAGTAACATGAAATGTAAAAAGGAAAATGCATGACATCTTAGGAAAGTGCAAACTCAAGACAAAGGTGAAATTGGCATCATGAACCCAAACTTACCAAAAAAGGGAAAAAAATCTATAATGCAGAAAGAGAACCTTATTGTTTCCAGGTTAAAATCAGTGGAAGAAATCAAGATAGTATAATAATGTTACTTCTTATGCACAACTGCAAAGTATGGGGGTGGGAAATTCCTCTCAATGGACTCAGCATCAAAGATGATGGACCAATAAGAAGCCAACTTTAACTGAGAAACAAGAGTTTGTTATTCATTACTAATGAAAGATAGGCTAAGAAAACAATAAACAGATGAATAGTTTCTTATGCCGAGAGAGGGAGAACCTCTCAGTCTGAATTCAAAGCAACAAATGAGGAACAGACAAACAAAGTTTGTTTGATGTTTGTTTGATTTCTATACCGCCCTTCCAAAAATGGCTCAGGATGGTTCACACAGAGAAATAATAAATAAATAAGATGGATCCCTGTCCCCAAATGGCTCACAATCTAAAAAGAAACATAAGATAGACACCAGCAACAGTCACTGGATATACTGTGCTGGGGGTAGATAGGGCCAGTTATTCTCCCCCTGCTAAATAAAAGAGAATCACCATGTTAAAATGGTGCCTCTTTGCCAAGTTAGCAGTCAAGGATAACTAAGCTGAAAGAAGCATAACCAGACAGAGCAGTACAGGATTCATCATTAGTGATCTGTGATATTCACAGCAGAGATACACAATCAGAATCACAATGTGTAGGGGTACTGATTTAGACTCTATATAGATGATTCCATATTTGGTGCTTCCCAATATATTTTTTTCTTTAAGAACTTTCTCCACGTAGAAAAGTGAAAATAATTCTTTTTTTTTAATGGTTTGATGAATACGAATATGAATACGACGAATCTTTATATACCCGCTTTTCAACAAGATTTCCTAAGAGGTTTAGTAAAGTGTGCCATCAAGTCAGTGTTGACACCCGGTGACTACAGAGTCCTGTGGTTGTCTTTAGTAGAATACAGGAGGGGTTTCCAATTGTGATCTCCCACACAGTATGAGTTGATGCCCTTCAGCGTCTTCCTATACAGCTGCTGCCTGATATAGGTGTTTCCCATAGTCTGGGAAACATACCAGCGGGGATTCGAACCAGCAACCTCTGGCTTGCTAATCAAGTCATTTCCCAAGTGGTTTACATAGAAATAAATAAATAAATAAATAAATAAATAATGCCTCCCTGTCCCCAAAGGGCTCACAATCTAAAAAAGAAACATATGACAGACACAAGCAACAGCCACTGGATGCTGTGCTGGTGGTGGATGGGACTAGTTCCTCTCCCACTGCTGAATAAAGAGAATCACCACCTTAAAAAGGTGCCTCTTCGCTCAGTTATCAGGGAACATTTGATTAATAATTCCACACATATAGCAGTAGAGTACAAAAATATGGAACATTTCATAAGACAATCATGATAATCCCAGCTGCATATGATTCTACTCTTCCTTCCTATTACCCCTAATAAAATATACAGATGAATATTATTCTGTGCTTTAGCACTGAGAAGAATTCTGGCTTTCTAGAACTTAACCTTCCAACCTAGTTTTCTCTCTGGAAGGTTTTTTTTTCTTTTCATATGGGGGAGGATTTAGACATGCAATACCCCATCTGCACCCAGTCCAGTAGGAGCTCCATCAAATACATAAACAAACTTATGAAACTGCCTTATACCAAGTCAGTCCATTGGTCCATCTAAGTCAGTATTGTCTTCACTGACTGCCAGTGGCTCTCCAGAATTTCAAAGAAGGATATTTTCCAAATCCCACTTAGGGATGCCAGAGACCTTCTACACACAAAGCATATGCCCTACCACTCAGCAATAGCCCATTTCCACCACACACGTGACTCTACTAATTGTGGTTTCAGCACTACCACACACTACACAACAGGTCATATTTCAGCATGTCCAACACATATCTCTGTGATGAACACTGTACCAACTGAAAAGAAGATGTCTTCCTATAAACACGTAGTAAACAAGTGCCTGGGAGATGTGTCCAGTTGCTCCTCCCCAGGATACGTCTAGCACATGTCTATAATCATCTTCTCCCTCAAATATTAAGGTTCACATTGCAGGGCACAAAAAAACTTGTCTGCTTTGTAAAATGTGAAGCAGCCATCAGATTATATACCATCACCTACCATGCGGGGAGCAGTGTCCCAGTTCAGCTCCCCAGAGGAATTCCATGTTTTAAAAGGATTCAAGATAAGACATGGGGCACTGCCTGCCTACATAAATCCTATACTGATGTGATCTGCACACCCAATTTGCTCATGATGAGATTTCCCACATTCCAGAGACCCCCCACAACTGTCAGACAGGGATATACAATCCACCCATCTGGCCAGTTCACTTCGAATCTGGACTGTATTTGAACCAACCCGGTCCAGTCTGGTCTCAGGTTCAGCTGAACAAGTATACCCCCAAACTGGCCTCCAAACTGGTTCTTAAAACCAGGGCCAGACCAGTTCAGACTTGGATGAGCACCCCACTGTGGGGGGGTGGTGGTCTGGTTTGAACTTGGACCACCCAAACTGGGCCGGTTCAATTCAAACCACAGTTTGAATCAAGCCGGCTCACACATCCCTTCTGCCTAGATACAGGGCTGTTCCCCTAAATCTCCTCCAGAAGAGAGTGTGTGCATTCATACACCAGCCAAACTGACCCTGAAGTCCATTCAAGATCTTTGGAAGCACTCCACACACAAATTGGGTTTTTGTCTTCCGAATTCTAACTTATCTCAATGTATTTCCAAGTTTTTGAAATGCTGTTTGTAAGTGACTTTTTCTGAAAACTCCGGAGCAAACAGAGAGAGGCACTGATGTAGAAGCATTACCATGATAAGAGGGAAACCCTCTTTAGGAATGCAGATATAGGCTTTAGAAATCTCCCCCACTCCATTGGCTAAAAGGAAAACATGGAGGCATGCAATGTGAACCTGTTCCAAAAAAAAACCCGAGAGCAGAGCGGAGGGGCTGCTTCCTTCTTCCCAGGAGAGGAGAGCTGGTCTTGTGGTAGCAAGCATGACTTGTCCCCTTAGCTAAGCAGGGTCCGCCCTGGTTGAATGGGAGACTAGAAGTGTGAGCACTATAAAATATTCCCCCTCAGGATGGGAATAGCAGAAGGTTTTAGGTTCCCTCCCTGGAATCTCCAAGATAGGGCTGAGAGAGATTCCTGCCTGCAACCTTGGAGAAGCCACTGCCAGTCTGTTAAGACAATACTGAGCTAGATAGACCAATGGTCTGACTCAGGATATGGCAAGTGGGTGGTAAACAAGGAAAATATTGAGCAGGTTTATAAATTTAAATATCTTGGTATACATTTTCAATATAATCTCAATTGGAAATCTCAAAGATTGTATTCTATCTCCATTGCACGTAAAACCCTCAATGCTCTCTTGCGATTTTACTATTCCAAAGGAGGCCAGTATATACCTATGGCTCTTCAGGTTTTTTGAGCAAAGATTGTAGCTCAATTATTTTATGGGGTTCCACTCTGGATTCAGGAAGTAACATCTGAGATGGAAAGGGTTCAATCAATCTTCCTTAGGGCTATTTTTGGGGTACCCAGATGTGTACCTTATTCAGCATTATGTTTAGAGTCTGGATCCCTTACTATTTCCTCTAAAGCATGGGAGCTTACCTTTATTAAATGGATTAAACTTTGCTTGGAATGTTGGGAGCCCTCCTACTTTTAGCTTTTATGGAGGGACTCTTTCCCTAGCCCTTGGCTGTCATACGTCAACAATAAAATACTGCAAATGGGTCTATCTCCTTCTGAAATTCTACTTATGGGAACTGAGAAGGCAAAGGATATACTTTTACATCTCCATGACACTGAGCATCAGAATCTTGTTTCTTTGGGAAACAGGACCTGTTCTCCTTTATTCCTTGGGATCATGCCCCCTTTGGGGAATAGCGGTGCTAGTTACCTAGCTTCCCTACACTTTTTAAAGTTTAGTATATCATTTGCTAGGGCCTGTATGAATGTGCTGCCCTCAGCCCTTTTGGAGAAAAGATTTGATAAGGGATTGACAGACTCTGGCTTATGCCCTTGTGGAGCAGGCCTCCCTGAAATGGTTTCACATGTGTTGTTATATTGCTCTCTTTACTGTGATACCAGGAAAGAACTTATATTCCCTTTGTTAGAGCAATTTCCAGGAAGAGCTGACCCCTTCTATTTGAACTTCTGTCTTGAGGACCAAAATAATGAGGTCACTAAAGTGGTGGCGAAATTCTTTTATGCTGCTATCAGATTAAGATTTTGCTTACTGTTTTATTCTGTTTTATTATGTTTGTTTTAATGCTTTTTTATGTCTTTTGTTTGGCCAATGGCTGTAATAAAATTGATAATTAATTAATATGGCAGCTTCCTATGTCCCTATGTTCCCTCAATGCTGCAAGTGTAATTCGAAGTGGCTTTGCTCAACATTTACCCCACAGCTTGAAGCCATGTGTGAATGGTGTGAATGAAGCCATGGTGTGAAAAGCCATGTGTGTATGAGGTACTTACATGGGCTCTACATGGTATGTAGAGGTATGTATTGTAGAGGTCTGGTATGTATTACTGAGACTTGATTGGGGGAGGCTAGCGGTCCAATCTGGTCCCAGCTTCTTCCTCCAGGATATTCTGTAGAGGAGCAGGTGAGTAGATGTGGGTGGGGAGATGGAGTGGCTGTGGTCTATAAGGATAACATCTCCCTTACCAGGGTCCCTGTTAGGGTATCGGACTATATTGAATATGTGTACTTGAGTTTGGGGGCCAGGGATAGATTGGGACTTCTGTTGGTGTATCAATCGCCCCGCTGCCCAACAGAATCCCTTACTGAGCTCATGGACTTGGTCGCAGAACTCGCATTGGAGTCTCCCAGACTCTTGGTGCTGGGGGACTTCAATGTTCATTTCAGGACCAATCTGTCTGGGGTAGCTCAGGAATTCATAGTGGCCATGACAACTATGGGCCTATCCCATGTGGTCTCTGGACTGACGCATATTGCAGGTCACATGCTTGATTTGGTCTTTTACTCTGATCAGGGTGGTGTTCCATGGGTGGGGACCCCTGTGATTTCCCCATTGTCATGGACGGACCACATCTGGTTAAGGTTGGACTTACAACCACTTCCCACCTCTGCAGGGGCAAGGGTCCTATTAGAATTGTCCACCCGAAGAGGTTATTGGATCCAGTAAGATTCCAAGAAGCCTTGTAGGGATTTCAGTGTTGGCTTTGCTGGTGATCCTGTTGATGCCCTGGTTTAGAATTGGAACAACTTGCTCAGCAGGGCAGTAGACACGATTGCTCCCCAGCGTCCCCTCCGACCCGCTTCAAAATTGGCCCCTTGGTATACAGAAGATCTACAGGGGCAAGGTAGACAACTGGAGCACAAGTGGAGAAAGACTCGACTCGAATCTGACAGATTGAGACATAGAGCACATCTAAAGATCTATGCTCAGGCAATACATGCGGCAAAGAGGCGGTTCTTTTCTGCCTGTATTGCCTCTGTGAGTTCATGTCCGGTAGAGTTGTTCAGGGTTGTGAGGGGACTAGTATCTGCTCCCCCTCCCTTGAACCAGAATTTGGACTCATCAGTTACCTGCTGCGATGTGTTTAAAGAGTTTTTCACAGATAAAATCTCTCGGATTCAGGCCAACCTAGATGAAGACTTCACAATTAATCTGATGTCTGAACTGGAGGTGCCCAGCAACTCCTCTGATGTGATTCGATTGGATCAGTTTCAGTTTGTGACTCCTGAGGATGTGGACAAGCTGCTTAGAGCGGTGAGGCCTACCACTTGTTCTCTTGACCCTTGTCCAACATGGCTTGTTCTATCTAGCAGGGAGGCTGTTGTAGACAGCCTGGTGGAAATCATAAATGCTTCTCTAAGGGAGGGCAGGATGCCTCCTTGTCTTAAGAAGGCAATCATTAGACCTCTTTTAAAGACGCCTGCATTAGATCCCTAAGAGTTGAGCAATTATAGGCCTGTTTCCAACCTCCCATGGCTGGGCAAGGTAAATGAGAGGGTGATGGCCTCTCAGCTCCAGTCAGTCTTGGAGGAAACTGATTACCTAGACCCATTTCAAACTGGTTTTCGGGCAGGCTATGGGGTGGAGACTGCCTTGGTCTGCCTGATGGATGATCTCCAATTGGGAATTGACAGAGAAAGTGTGACTCTTTGTCATGGCTCAGACCTCTGAGTCAGAAGAGTCAGAGGAAGAGTGGGAGGACTTGGTGGGGAGAACAGGCTCAGAAGCACAGCAGGAGGACTTGGCTGTGAGAACAAACTCTGAAGCTGAGCTGGAATGGCAGCAGACAGGGGAATCTGGACAGCTGACAGTGATGAGGGCTGAGGAGACTGATCAGGAGGAAGCTGGAATTTCACCTGTGTTAAGAAGACGTCTCAAGAGAAAGGCTCAGTGGGAGACACGCAGGCACAGGAGAAGAAATGGAAATGCTGAGTCAGGAAAGCCTGATTGGCTGCCGGTTATCTCGAGCCCTATATCAAGCAGACGCTATTCATAAGTCAGTACTATCAGCAACGTTGTTTTTCACAGACAGTGTTCCTCGTACTTTAATTGTTCAACCTTTCTTGTTTCAGCCTGTCCTTGTTCTGTTCCTTCCTTGCTCCTTTATTTCAGTTATCGTAGAGGGGGGGTACCTATTTTAGTTTTAAGGGACTTTATTTCAGCTTATACTACTTTATCTTTGAGAGTCTTTTTTATTTTATTTTTTTGCTTTGGTGCAGCTAAGCTGCTACTCTTATCTATAGAATTTACATTGTGACTTGCAGAAGTGAAGCTGGAGGGATCGTAAATCCTGTCAGGTCAGCCGTGCCAACAGATTTACGACACTCTGTTGGTCCTTTTGGATCTCTTGGCGGCTTTCGATACTATTGACCATAGTATCCTCCTGGAATGTCTGAGGGTGTTGTGGGTGGGAGACACTGTTTTACAGTGGTTCCGCTCCTACCTCTCAGATAGATTCCAGATGGTGTTGACTGACAATTGTTGCTCTTCAAAATCTGAGCTTAAGTATGGTGTCCCTCAAGGCTCCGTACATTCTCCAATGCTTTTAAACATCTACATGAAACTGCTGGGAGAGATCATCAGGGGATTTGGAGCTGGGTGTTACCAGTATGCTGATGACACCCAGATCTACTTCTCCATGACAATTTCTTCAGGAGCTGGTATATCTTCCCTAAATGTCTGCCTGGAAGCAGTAATGGGCTGGATGAGGGAAAATAAATTGAAGCTGAATCCAGATAAGACAGAAGTACTTATTGTGCGGAGTCAAAACTCCAGAGATGATATTGATCTCCCTGTTCTAGATGGAGTCACACTTCCCCAAAAGGAACAAGTTCGCAGTCTGGGAGTACTTCTGGATTCACACCTCTCCCTGGTTTCTCAGATTGAGGCAGTGGCCAGGGGTGCTTCCTATCAGCTCCGGCTGATACGCCAGCTGCGCCCGTTTCTTGAGATCAATGACATCAAAACATTGGTACATCTGTTGGTAATCCAGACTTGACTTCCGTAATGCACTGTATGTGGGGCTGCCCTTGTACGTAGTCTGGAAACTTCAGTTGATTCAGAATGCAGCAGCCAGGTTGGTCTCTGGGTCATCTCGGAGAGACCACATTACTCTTTTACTGATGGAGCTACACTGGCTGCCAATAGATTTCCGGACAAAATACAAAGTGCTAGTTATAACTTATAAAGCCCTAAACAGCTTAGGCCCTGGGTATCTAAGAGAGCGTCTTCTTCACTACAAGCCCCACCGCCCATTGAGGTGATCTGAGGAGGTCTGTCTCAAGTTACTGCCAACTTGTTTGGTGGCTGCACAGAGATGGGCCTTCTCGGTCGCTGCCCCAAGATTGTGGAATGTGCTATCTGCTGAGACACGACCCTCCCCATCTCTGGCAATTTTCAGAAAACATCTGAAAATCCATCTTTTCGCCCAAGCTTTCTCAGCTTCCTAATTTTTTTTTAGGTTTTAATCTCTGGTTTATTTTTAAATTTTTAAATTGTTAAATTGTTTTAAGTTTTTTGTATATGTTTTTAACTTGTTTTATGTTATTGTTAATCCCCCCGAGACGAAAGTTTGGGGCGGTGTACAAATTTGATAAATAAATAAATAAGCTTAATGAATGCAGTCTAGACAACCATATGCAGAACAAACCATGACCAAACAGAAACTAACTGACTCTCTACTGGATATAAATGCACTATATAAATAAATACATATTTTGTAAGTTAATTTTCAGTAATAAGGGGTGGTGGTTGTTTTATTCAAGTTACGTGCCAACACCTCACTGGGCAAATCCAGATAAATATTACTTGGTGGAGAAGAGCTAATATTTTGTGTAAAGATTTTATCAGACCCTAATACAAACATGGAATATTGGCTATAATTTCAAGTAACATAATGCTTATTTCCTAAGGAATCCTTTCTAGAAAGAGCCACCATTTAACAAGGAGCAGAGCACACCTCTTTGAAATGCTCCAGCTAATATTCAGTTGCACTTTTATCCAAAGAAGAATATACATAACACGCAGGGAATTTTGTGTTACTGCCAATGATTATATTACTTTCAGAAGAGAAATAAAAATCTCACCCCAAAGCTTCGAATTATTAGAGAGAACAGCTAGAATTTATTAAGAAGTGCCACACAGAGAGCATTCATGAAAGATTTTTGCCAGACTCCTTGCTTAGGCATAACATTTTTCATTTTGTATGTATTTTTGCATTAGTTAAATGTCTCTTTTTAGCTGTGAACTTATTCACATGAAAAACATGTGTACATGCAAAAGGGTATACTAATTACTATTTTTAGTATATTTGAAGTGACAGGAATATTGTCAAAGCATTCAGTTCAGGATAGTTTTCTTTCAGTTGTGTTTATTTTTTTATGTTTTTATATGCACTCCTATGCAGCTTGCATTATCAGCAACTGCTGTATGGTGATTGGGAGACCAAAGCAAAACTTGGGAGAAAAACTGGTTTGTGTACGACACTTTATTTTGGAAATGTAACATTGTTGTTGCCTTTCTTTTCAAGCATCTAAACGTGTTAATAAGTGCATGTCAGTCGAAATATCTGCCTATTGTCTGTCTGTGAGTTGCTTCTGAGATGAGCTGGGACATTACAGATGCTTGAAGAAGAAATTAAAGGTATATGGATGAGAGACAGGAAGTGAATACAAAGGAAAGGCTGGGGAAAGGAGCCTACGTGTCAGGGATGTGTCTGTGGATAAAAGGGGAAAGGGCACTGTCAAGCCTCAGACAAGTTCCAAGACAAGCAGCTGTCTCTAGGCCTGGCTACTTATCCTAATTCTAGGATAAGCAGACCAAGGTCCAAAGGGATACAGGTGGATGATGTGGTCGAAGATGGGCTGATGGTCAGGTTTGTAGGAAGTGGACACGAGATAGGAATTGGCAATGTGAGGTATGTTTCTAACTTCTCACAATGACTAGTAGCACAGACTAAGGGGCAAAATTGGAGGTCAGTGCTTTATTGGGCCTGATGGATCCAGACTAGGGGTGTGCAGAACTGGTTCGAATTGAACTGGCATGGTTTGACTGGTTCAAGCTCGAACTGGATCGCCCCCTCCCCAAAAGCGGCGGGGGAGCAGTCTGAGTTTGAAACAAACTGGGCCCAGTTTGGATCGAACCGGTTCGGCCCGGTTCGGCCGGGTTTGAGGGGCACGGCTTGTAAAGGGAAATCTGGTGAGGATTCCCCTTTATAATGAAAAGGGTTCCTATCTCTAAAGGGGGTCAAAGGGTGGGCAGGGGGTGGGCAAGAAGGCACCTTACCACTGGGGGCAGTAGCTCCTTGGCAGCTGTGGTTGCTTCTCTAGGCCCCGCTGGCGCTCCCCCACCAGCAGTGTGGGCTGGCAGCAGCCTGGTTCTGGTTTCTGTGTAAGCATGGAGGCTGGAACTGGGCCGCTGCCGGCCTGTGCTGCCCAGGGGCAGGGGCGGGGTGCTGGCAGGGCCCAGAGGAGCTGCCACCACCTCTCCAGCAGCTGTAAGGTACCTTCTTACCTGCCCCTCCACCTGTGCTTTGAAGCCTTTTAGAGATAGGAATCCCCTTTGCTTGTAAAGGGAAATCCTCACTGGATTCCCCTTTGCACGCTGAGCCCCTCAAACTGGGTCAAACTGGGCCGAATTGGTTTTACCCAGTTTGACCACATGAACCAAACAACCGGGTGGTTCTAATAAACCAGATCGCAGACCAGCAGTTCAGTTCAAATTTGGTTCTAATTTGAACTGAACCACCAAGAACGGTTCCGTGCGTACTCCTAATCCAGACTGCCCTGTGGCAGATAGTGCTCAGTCACATAACTTGGTGGATCCAGACTGGCTTAAATGTGATAGTATTCAGGATATCACTGCAGCTAAGAGGACCCTTTGACCCACAGAGCTCAAGTTTGCTAGACTTGCTGAGGAACCGTGGCACAGTAGGCACTGAAGGGTGGCTGCTGGAGGCCCCAAATGCCTTATAGCATCCATCAACAGACAGATGGAAGCAGAAACCTTGGTAAAGGAAGCAGGGAATGAAGGGACATACAATTGGAGGAGACAGCATGCTAAGAAAGTGGATACTAGAGGCGGAAGGCTTGAGAGGTCCAAGAAGCAGAAATTCCCATACATTGGCTGAATGTTCTGGAATAGAAGCCCCATGCAGGGTCGAAGATCAGGAAAAGGTGCCCAGGGGGGGCTGATAAGAAAAAAAAATGCTGAAAAGCATTCTGAGAAGGAACTCCCTCCCCAGCAAACCTAATAACCCGTAACCTCTATTTTTCTCCCCAGAAAAGTATCTTTTCTCTCCCCTCAAAAAACTTAAGTGGGAAGTTGCTCCTCAAGTTTCCCTGCTGTCTGCTCCCCTGGTGGAACATAGGAACAATAGGAAACTGCCTAATATCATGCCAATTCATCGGTCCATCTATCTCAGTATAGTGATGGCCAGTGAGGGTGCCACTGGGGGGACGGTGGGAGGTACCTTCAAAATTAAATTAGCAAGTGCTTACCAGTGGTGCTGCTGGCACCTCCAAGCTGCTGTGAACAGCGGTGCTGCGCCTGGCATCCCAAGGGGGGGTTCCACAGCTTTGGCACTCACCTGGCCTCCACACAACTCCTGTGGGATGCTGGGTGAAACACTGCCTCTCACAACAGCTTGGAGGTGCCGGCAGTACCACTGGTAAGCACTTGCTAATTTAATTCTATAAGTACTTCCCACTGTCCCCCCAGCGGTGCCCTCACCAGCTGCCACTGGCTCAGTATTGTCTACACTGACTGGCAACACGAAGCCAACACACTGACACATTTAACATCACATGTAATGTGGCCTTTAAGGAAGAGTTAATACACATTCTTCCCCCAAGGATGGTTCTCTAGAATGGGGAGGGCTCATAACTCATATTTTGCTTGGAAAAGGTCCCATATTCTGTGCCTGGCATATCCAGTTGAAAACTTATCTAGTAGCATGTCTAGAAAAGGCCTCTGCCTGAGACCTTGGAGATCAAATGCCAGTCAAAATAGATAGCACTGAAACAGATGAGCCAATGGTCTTATTCAGTATAATAAGACAGTTTCTGATACCTCTGGGGCCCATTTGTGAAATAAGAAATAAGGCCTCAAAGAGGAGGCTGATGTATTATTAGAGAGACGATTGAGATGTCAAGAAAGTAGAAGTGCCAGATCTATATTGTCAAAAGAATGAGGATGCTTAGTTGTCAATTATTTACAAGAAGGTGCAAAATGATACCATCACATCTCAGTGACACAGCTATGCTATTATCACTAAATCACATTCAAACCCAAGATTCTCACATCAAAAGATTCTAGCCATTGCATAGGTTATTCAGTTCAGAGTGATGCATTTGGCTTGTGACTTGAGACACAGCACTAAGATGTACTTAGAGATTCTGCTAATGGGTAGATATATTATATTATATTATATTATATTATATTATATTATATTATATTATATTATATTTTATATTTTGAGTATACATGTGTTTTTCCTTTTTTCCGCTTCCACTTTACATGACTGCACATTAGAAATGGAGGAAGACTTTTCAGCATGCACATCTATTCTTGCACACCTATTATTTCCTGGTTACCGAGGATTAAAATGAGAGAGAATTACCCATTTGATAGAACATTTTGTGGTTGCAATCCACCCCCCACTTGCTAACCAATTGGATATGCCTATGATCACACTATCAGGGGTGAATGCAACCATAAATCAATAGAACCCTAGAAATCTGGATGCCTGGCTACTGAAGGGCAGGCAGGGAAGCCGAGATAACACATATATTAGTTTTAGTGACCACAGTGTTATCTTTATTGAAGAAAAGTTTTATTCCCCTAAGTTATATTACTAATGAGCGTGTAACAAAAGTTCTTTTTCTGTTGAAGGTGATAATTTTACATCGGGGATTTATCAGTCTTTTTCTTGGAAAGGCTGATACACTGGGAGTTCTTTTTAAAGGTCCTTTTTTAAAAAAAAGAAAGAAAGAAAGGGAGTCTGTACTCCACATGTAGCTTTTATGACCTGTAAAGTAAAGGGACTCCACATGCTCTAAGGTTCAATTGAAATTATTGCTGGAATGTAGGAATACAACAGTAGGACTGTATTCACCTCAAGAGTCACGCTCTTTGTTGCTACAGCATGAGAAGAGCCCGTTCAGATCAGAGCTCTAAGTTAGCGCTGACTTTGTTCTATCTTTGTATTGTGCTTTTGTTTCTCTCTTTTGGCTTCTTGGAGGGTCACTCTGTACCCAGCATAACCTGTCGCTGCAAAGCACTTTGTGGTCATTTCTACAAAGGTTTCTATGTGTCTGGATGTATGTATATGGCACCTGACAGTGACGCACAGCTTTTACAGCCGAAAATTCCCGAACCCCAAAATCAGCAATGCATTCTGTCATTCCTGTCATACATCTTGGAGCAAGAGACAAAATCCTTTGACCAAAAAATACTATATTTGGCTTAATATTATGTCCATGACAGGTGCCTTTGCTCCTTTAGGGCCCTAATTTAGAGGAGGAGATGAGCTGTTTTATTTCACCACATCTTTGCAGTAGTCAATGGGACACTGGGTCCTTTAGCAATACTGGCCCGGCACAGAAATATAGGATACTTCCTTACACCAGATCAGAACATTGGTCCATCTAGTCCACTGCTGTCCCCTCAGTGTTCAGGCAGAAGCCTTTCCCCACTCCTGTTACGCAAAATCCTTTTGACTGGAAATGCTAAGGTTTGAATCTGGGACCTTCGCCAAAGCATGTGTTCTACTACAGAGATATGACACCAGGGCTGGCCCATCCACTAGGCTAACTAGACTGTCTCCTAGTGCACCAAGCAGGGAGGGGTGCCGATAGCCCTGGTAATGTGCCACCCAATGAGCCAAAAGCAGGGCCCTCCCACACACTAGGCAGACCTAGGAGGCTGCCCCGAATGGCAACCTCTGGAGTGTGCTATTGCATCTCCTGCCCCCTTTGCCCATGTGGGTGCTCGTCACTCCATGGGCATGAACACACACCTTCAGTTATCCAAGCAAGTGGACAGACAGCCAAGTGGGCACTCCCCATCCCTGCTGCCCAGTTGGCCACCTACTTTCTATCTTTGCCACCTCTGACCAACACTCCACCACTGCCAGCTGATTGTGCATTATAATCACATTGCCGCTTCACAAAGCGATGTCATGTAATGTGTCATGGCAGGCCAGCTGCTCAGAAACAGCCAGCAGCAGCAAGAGTAATGGGAGAAGGCAGCAGAGCGGCAAGGACATCAACCAGGCAGAAGGGTGATGGGGACTGCCCACCCAGATGATGAGAGGCACCTCCCTGTGTGGGCAAAAGGTCCAGGGGGGGCGTGCTAAATACTTGGGATGATGCTTGCCTCGTAAGTCTATACATCTGACAGGAACCACTGCAGATTGTAGAACCTGTATAGAAGTCCTCCCAATCTGTAGAAACTATTCAGAGGGGAACAGGTATCTGTATTCTGCTCCAAAATATGTGTTTCTGCCAGACTAGGAATTAATATATTCCTCCTACTACCATCATACTTCCCACAGTACTTCTATTTGTTATGTTTGTATCTCACTTTCCACTAATGAGCTCAGAACTAGACATTATGTGTGACTCAGGGATGTTGCTGAAAATGAGATCCCTGTTTCAGCTCATACCCCTCTTTCCCATAATGTTTAAGATCTTTCACCCTGTGTCAAATTCTCCCCTCTTCCCCATCATGTTTAAGTTTTGCCCTTCATCATGCCCTTCATCAAATCTCTACCTGAGATTTGCAGCAGCATCATGCTGCTAGTTTCCTAGATTTATACCACAAATTAGCTGCTACTAAGAGAGGCAGAAAAATTCAAAATACGATGAACTTCCTTACCAGGGAGAGGTTCAAAATTTAACATGGGGATGTCATTTTTTGGCAGTAGCTGTGGGTCACGAGTAACATATAGTTTCTGTCTCAGAATAGTGTTTTAGAATCACAGCATCCTCTGCGTATGCAGAGATTTGAATCTGGATTTCTTAATCCAAATCCAAGAGTCTAGCGACTGAATTAGAGTGGCTATTTGATTCAGACCAGTACATCTGACTAACTTAAGATATGACACCAAGATGTATTTAAGATGCTCCTTCTGATAAATGTCTAACACCCTTTTTCTTCCATCCTGAGCTGATTTTTCCCCATCACCTCTGGTGAATTCCATGCAGAATTGGATCATGTGTTGGTTCCAACACATGTTCAGCTCCCTGGCCAACATACATTCAACAGACCTGACTCCTGGAACTTGCTATATGTATGTTGGCTGGGGATCTGGGCATATATTGGCCCCTTCATTATGACACAGTTCCATATGGATCTCATCATGGGGTAACTGGGGGGAAAATCACATCAAGGGAGAAGAAAATACTTCCAGAATTCATTGTGCCAACTTTCCCTTTGTGGTTTTGCAGCACCCAAGAGTGTACTGTGAATATTTTTGCATACAGGTCATATTTTTGTAACGAGTTAGAGGAAATCTGCTGAGGCAAAGCTGAGGGAGGCAAGAAGCAAAATGGAGAGGAGGAAGAGATAGATGGATGGGAAAGCTTTTTGCCTTCCTGCCCCCTGTTCCCAGTCTCAGCACAGAAGAATTTGCTAATAAAATCTGTGGGGCTAGGGAACATTCTTCCTAACCACCCTTTTATTCCTCCTGCTTTGAACAACTTCCTGTCCTGCAAAAGCAAAGCTAGTTGTGACCTGCCCACTCTTTTGTACAGTTAACTAGCTTATGAGGTATGAATAATTGCAAAATGCCCCCTGTTGCTGAAATATCATTAGAATACCTAGCAAAGTGATGAGTATGATAATAAAGGGCCAGCTTCATTCTTCCACACAAGCCTGCCTCACCCTGAACTCTTTGGTCTTCCTTTGAAGCCTTCTTTTGGGTCCCCAACTCTACCTGAGGTCAGATGAGTGGTGACTGGAGAGAAGGTCATGGTGCTCTCTGCCGAAAAGCTCATCTGAAGCCAACGCTGATATTTTCTTCAGCACCAGGAGCTTTTACAGACAGGGCTGTTACAACGAATCTCCTCCGGAAGAGAGTGTGTGTGTGTTCACACACCAGCCAAACCTACCCTAAAGTCCATTCGAGATCCTTGGAAACACTCCACACACAAATCAGGCGTTGTCTTCCGAATTCTAGCTTATCTGATGTGTTTCCAGATTTTAAAAATCCTGGTTTCAAGAGAGCTTTTCTGAAAACGCCGGAGCAAATAGGGAGAGGCACTGACGTAGAATCATTTTGTTCCTATCCAAGGAGTGCTCTCTCACTCGCTCTCTCCCCATTGGCTAGAAGAAAAACACAGAGGCATGCAGTGCAAACCTGCATCAAAAGCAAACCCGAGAGCAGAGGGGAGCGGCTGCTTCCCTCAGATGCCTCGAGAGTAATTTGAATTGGCTTCGCTCAACATTTACCCCACAGCATGAAGCCGTGTGTGAATAACTCCCAAGTGAAGAGTCTTATTTGCCTTGGCTTTCCAGTATTTCATATAGCTAGTTTTAATGTTGTCTTGTGGCTTTGCTAGATTTTAGTAGGTTTTCCAGCTGCTTCTGTGATGTGTTTTTCTTATTTTGTTTATATTTTATTGCATTCATTTGTTTTAATTTTACATCACCCTAAGAACCTTGTTACTGAGAGGGAGTTTGTACATTTATAAAATAGATAAAGGTAAGACATGTCCAGGGGCCTGACTTAAACCAGTGGTTGGGGATGATGAGGCCCTGCCAAGAAGAGATAGATTCATGCAAGTCTGGTGCAAATAATTTACTTGTTTTATTGTTGGCCTTGTTTAACAAACTTATCTTTCTAGGTTCCATGACTGGAGGAAAGCTATTGATGCCATGTGCACAGAAAAATATTAGGATATTGGTGTTGGTGCAGGGGTGTAGCTATAATTGAGCAAATGGGTTCAAAGAACCTGGGACTCCCAGCTCCTGAGCCCCCCTTGCAGCTCCATCCCTCCCTATTTTCTTATCTTTCTCACTTTGAGGGGCCACTGGAGAGAGGGGTGAACATGGGCCCTCTCTCCCCTAGCTACGCCCCTGTGTTGGTGGCAGAGTCAGATTCGGTCATCAAGGATTTCATTTAAATAAACATTTCATAACAGCATGAATGTCCATCCCCTTTGACCTCCTCCTCCTCCGCCGTGTCTTCCAACTCAAATTTTTTAAAATAAAGCACCTACATTTACTAGAAATCCTCTGATTTCTAGCACATTTTGTACTGACAAAAAGAATCCACACTTGTATTGGACAATGGAGGGAAACAATCACTATTTTTCCTTTGCATGGATGGATTTGACTTCTCAGCAGTCCAGTCGTGAGTCATGAACAGCTGTGATGTCCACTGGATGGAATCAAAAGCTGACCCGAGAGGAGTTCAGCACTTGGCATTACCAGTCACGTGACTGACTGAGACCTGCTGAAATTCAGCATGCGCTGATGAAAAAAGCATGGCTCCTGTTGAATAAAGGGGTTTGGGGAATAAGCCTTAAATCTGAGCTGCTGCCTTGCTTGCCTGTGTGCTTGGGGATAATTCAAAGCAAATTCTTATCTCCTTGGTGCATCCCTTGTGAGTGACTTTAGTGGAGAAAAGCAGTTTCTAACTTGAAATGCTCATTTTAGTCAATGTAGGATTTTCGTTTCATTTACAAATATGGGAAATATGAAAAACTCCAATAAAAGCATGATTTGTGTGAGGGAAAGCCTTGGTTTCTGACTGCAGTTTCCTCGGAAGCACTGGTCAAGTCACAGACAGCATACTTGTCAAAACACACTTGTGCCACCAGAAACCCCTGTGGTCTAAATTTGAATATCGTCTGCAGAGTTGAGATTTTTCAAATGTGCAGCAAAGAAAGATAGCCATTTTACTATTTTTGTGTGCTGGATTTCACTCATAAAGTAGTGTTGTGCTGCTTTTACTGTTGCTTTTGTCGTAGTTTATGTCTTACTGACTTAATGGTTTTATTGTTATTGTATTGGTTGTTGCAGCTTGTATGTCTTTGAACAGACTCATACACATATGACTGACAGGCTGGCTAACTCAGCAACAGCAGTCCTTAAAAGACTTCACTTGAAAATAGCCTACTTGCATTGTGCTTGCTGCATATTATGTTGAATATGCTATAGGCATAAGCCTTTTGTTGTACAAAAACAGAGCTTGCTTGTTATTTATGCAGGGCTGTGAGCCCAGTTCACACAACTCTTTTAATATGGAAGCAAGACATGACTCAACATGTTGCATTTTAGCCCACAGACACATAGGAAGCTGCCTTATGCCAAATCAGACCATTGGGCCATCTAGCTCAGTACAGTCATTGCTCACCAACCGTGGTTTTCCTAATTGTGGTTTTGAGTATCCTTGACTAGGGAATTGTGACAGGTCTCGCCAACTGTGACCCGATTATCTGCAGTTTGGTGAGTTTTTTTGGTAATCTTTTAGGGGGTTGTGATTTTGGTGGATTCAGGAGTGATTTTGGTGGGTTGGGGATGATTTCTGGAGGTTTGGGGTGATTTGGGGGGCTTGGGGTGATTTCTGGGCTTCCCCACTCACTCCTCTTGCTGGCTATTGGTGGTTGAAAGGAATTCCAGGTGATTTTTTGTCATTTTTTCTGTATTTTTTGGTCTTTGGGCAACTGTGATTTCCCTATCTCCCTGTTTCCAGTGCTTTTCAATTGCTCACCAACTGTGAATTTGCCAGTCGTGAGGTTTTCCCAGAACAGAACCCTTGCAGTTGGTGAGGGATGACTGCATGTGTCAGTGGCCCTCCAAGGTTTCAGGCAGGAGTGACTCCCAGCCCAGTTTGGGTGGTCTTCGGTCCATTCCGGGCCTGCCCTCTGTCGAGGTGGCCATTTTGGAGGCCACAATGTATGCCCAATTGGGCATGCACAGCAGTCTCCAAAATGGCCTCTGCAATGGAGGGCAGGCCTGGAATGGACCGAAGACCACCCAAACCGGGCAATTTCTGGCAATAATAGAGGCTGGCTGGGGAGGGGGAACTTGAGGAGATTTTCCCCCACACACACGGCTGTGGCAGCACCCCCCAGATGGAGTAAGTTGATTAAAAACATTTTTTAACTTCGAACCCACCCTGAACAGATCCAGGGGGTTCGAGGGGGTGCAAAACTGAACTGGCCCAGTCCGGGCCAACCAGTTTTGTGCACACCCCTATTCCCTAGTAGCCACCCCCCTCACCTCATTTGGCAGGGGCACTTGGAGCAGGGCCTCCTAAGAAGATCTTAAGGTCCAAGTTGGGACATATGGGGCAAGGCGCTCTCTCAGGTAACCTGGTCCCAAGCCATTTAGGGCTGTAAAAGTTAACCAGCACTTTGAATTTGGCCCAGAAATGGACTGGGAACCAGTGCAGCTGACAAAGCACTGGCATGATTTGATCAGAGCGCCCAGTCCCTAGAAAGTTGTTTCAGTCCTTATCTCTGCCATCTTCCTTTGCACAATAAACCTATTATTATAGTCATTGCTCTTGTTATTATTACAGTTCTACAGGTGCAGGACCAAAGCTTGGAGAGAGTGATGTGTTTAATGCCACCCCTACATTGAGTGTTTATGGTTCACTAGTGATTTGAAGCCAACTCGATTTCAAGGACCAACATGTATCCAGCACAACACAAAGCAACTGCTCTCATGTGACTCATCACTATGGGCTGAACCACAACTACAGCAGATCAACTCAGTACATATTTTCTTACACACAAGGAGTCACAAGAATTCATCCATAGCACGTGAAGTGCTTTACAACCATATTCTTTCAACCTCAAAATCTTGTGAAGTAGACAGTTGGTTTTTCATTTTACCAAAAAGGAATGGATGATCAGAGACAGGGACCTTCCCAGTCCCCCACAAAATCCACCAGTATTTGAACATTTGTCTCCAAGCTTTCTTTGGATACAAAAAGCTGGGCCACCAGTTCCTGGCAAGCACGCACACCCAGCACATGTTGCAAGTTCCCCACCTGTCATGTCATCCAAGCCCATTCCATCTGATAGCTGGACAGCACCTCCCCTTGCCACCCAACATCTGCCACCCAGCTTCTCATTCACAAATGTTGACCCAGCTTCTTGGTCAGCAAATGCTAAGAGAAGTGCTTCTCAGCTAACCAACATTGGTGGATTCAGACGACATGAAAGGCTGGAATTTGTAGCTTGCACTGGAAGTGTGCACTTGCTAGGAACCAACAGTCTACATAGGAACATAGGAAGTTGCCTTATACAGAGTCAGACCATTGGTCCATCTAGCTCAGTTTTGGCTACAGAGACCGGCAGTGGCTTCTCCAAGGTTGCAGACAGGAAACTATCTCAGTCCTACCTTGGAGATGCCAGGGAGGGAACTTGGAACCTTCTGCATGCAAGCATGCAGGTGCTCTTCCCAGAGCATCCCCATCCCCTGATGGGGACCCCCTGAGGGGAATATCTTACAGTGCTCACATATAGAGGCTGTTTGCATGTGGGGAGCCAAGTGAGGGCTAAGACAGCCAAGTGCGCTCTTGCCTGCACATGTGAATTGCAGGGATCCAGGCCAATTCCAGCAGTACTTTGGCAGCAAACTCACCTCTAAGCCAGCCTCCTAAATGAGGTTAAGGGAGTGAACACTCCCTTAGCCCCATTTTCCCAATCATCTGCAGCACTGGCTGCTTTCAGCCAGTGCTGTAGCAGTGACGGGCACCTGCCCGTTGCTTCTGGGATACCCACAATGCACTTCACACTCCCCTGGGCCAGCAGAGGATCATCTAGGTGCACAGGAAGCATGCTCAGCAAGGACTGATGGATCGTCTGTGGGGAGGGTATGTTTTATCAGCCTTCCCCACTGCCTGCCCTCAAGCCCTTCTCACTGACCGTGAGAAAGGGCTCATATTCTCCCATTCAAATGCAAACCAGGGAGGACCCTGCTTAGCAAAGGGGATGATTCATACTTGCCATTACAAGAGCAGCTCTCCTTCCATAGAGGTTTGGCTTTTATGTGTCATGTGAAGCCACCCTATGTATGTAAATCAGCAGCTATTCAAGGAGTGAAAACATTATCTTATTCCAGAGGTTCCCAAATTGTGGTACTCCAGATGTTGTTAAACTACAACACCCATAATTCCCAGCCACAATTTATTGTGGCTGGGGATGATGGGAGTTGTAGTTCATCAATGTTTGGAGTACCACATGTTGGGAACCCCTTGCTTATTCTATTATTGTACTATGGATTACTCCATAGAGGAAACTTCCTCCAAAGGAGGGCTGCAGAATTTTGACTCTCCAGCTGTTGCTGGACTACAGCTCCCATCATCCTTGACTAATGGTCAATGGGCCGCTGGGGATGATGTGAGTTGTAGTCCAACAAAGGCTGGAGGGCCAAAGTTGTGTAGTCCTGCTTTAATGCATCTGGAACTGGTTCCTGAAAGGCTCGGTGGTGCCATAGTTTCTAGGCTCCTACAATGATGAATATATCAATCCATATCATATGTGCACATCAAAGTGTAATGTGGATTTTAAAATGTTACAATTCCAAAGTTAAATCCAAACCAATTCTTAAATAGCAAAGTGTTCTGTTTGTGGTAAATGTAATGTTAAAACTTACTTCTTTAAAAAATCCAATCCTACTTGTATCCGAGCAACCTTGTAAATATGCAACAGTCTGGTATTTCCATTTTCCTGGATATCTGTAGGGGCAAACAATACTAAAAACAGTGAAACCTTTTGCATTGCATAGAAGACAGCTTAAATTTGCAAGACACCCACTGTGGTGAAGTCAATATTACTAGAGCTCCAGTTGTCACATATTTTTTAAACTTGTGATGTCAGTTCTTTGGTTGTAGCACAATATTAATGAACAATAAATATTCACTTGCAAAAATATGCACAATCCGTTTTTACACACACAGTAAACAAGGGAAACATCAAGTTTCTCTGTATCCCTAAAACTTTGCAACTGATGTCTGCTTCTTTCATCCCACACTTAAAATCACAGAACAACTGGGTTCCCCCTTAACATACCAGTCTCTTAAACTGCAAGGATGGTTAAGGTATGGGGAAAGGTGGGAATTCCTGCTGTATGTGTTGATAAATTTCTAATCTGCATTAGTTATGAACAGAGTTAAGTTAATGAATTTGAAATGCATAGGTAGTTTCAGAGAGTTGGAGGCTTCTAGCTTGCATGCAGAAGGTTCCAAGTTCCATCCCTGGCATCTCCAGATAGGGCTGAGAGAGACTCCTGCCTGAGACTTCAGAGAACCTGCTGCCAGTCTGTGCAGACAAAACTGAGCTAGATGGACCAATGGTCTGACTCAGTATAAAGCAGCTCCCCTGTGATCCTTGGTCCTATGCCATCTAGCCCTCGGAGCAGGACATCTAGCTTGGAGCAGGACATCCAGGCCAGAACAACCCTAACAGGTGGCTGCCCAACCTCTGCTTCAAATTCACCAGGAAGGAGAGCCCCTCCCCCTTGTCATTGGCTACATTATCTAACTGCTTTAGCAGTTGAGAATGTTCTCCTAATATTCCACCAAAATCTACTCTCCTATAAATTAAGCCCATTAGATCAAGTCCTGTTCTATGAACCACCTTGAAATTCTTTTAATGAAAGACGATATATAAATCTAACAATCAATCAATCCATCAATCAATGGGGCAGCAGAGAACAAATCTTTGCCCTCTTCTATGTGACAGACCTTCAGGTCCTGGAAGTGCTATCATGCCCTCCAGAGTGTTTCTTTCACCAGTTCCAGTGTTACGTTCCCAGTTCCAGGATACAATCGTGTATATGCAGAACTGGAAGCAGATCAACTAGTCCCAAGGGGCCTTTCTAGTAAAATAGAAAGCATCTTTACTTCTAAAAACCCAGTCCAGATTATATCTATTAGAGCTGTAACACTGAAGTGAAAGGAGATTGCTGCTCATAACCATATTTAAACTATTCGGCTTTTTTCTTTCTTTTAAACTTTCTTCATAATCATTGTCTTGGCTCCCATCCCCGTTTCATTTAACCTCATCTGCCTGGCTTTTACATTCATGGAACAGATTTCCATTGCCTTGGACTCCCATGTATTTGGCTGCTGTAATATTCTTGGACTGTTTTTTATTTAAAAAACCATTTGATACCATTAATCATATTGCCATATGTAATAAATTGGCTGCTTTGGGTAGATTGCTTGGAACTGTCACATGGTTCCAATCAAAATTTTGCCAACTGAAAGTGGCTATTGGAAATTCTGACTCTTGCTTTCAGGCTCTTCCAGTTGGAGTTCCAGAGGGTTCGGTCCTGTTTGTACTGTACATTAATGACCTGCTGGCGGGATCGCTACACGTAGGCCAAGACTTACAAGTATGCACATGTTCGTAAGTGCTGTACTACATAAGCAATAACCTGCTTGTTATCAAAGTCACATCATTAGAGTCAGCCGTTCGCAGCACTTGCAAAGCTTGGGGGCTTGCACGGTACATCTCTAATTTGCAGCTTAAGCATGCAGAAGAATGGAACCAAAAAAGGGTATTCAGTTGAGCCGTGTAAAATAATTCCGGGAACAAGAATACCGCTGTTATGATTTTAAGGTTTTTGCGGTTGTCAGCTCTCTTGTTATGTCACAGCTGGAATGCCAGAGACATATAAGAACAATAGAATAATTTGGGTGGATGGTTGATAGGAGGGAGGGAATATGTTGCTATTTTAAGTATTGGAACACTTTGCTACAGGTCCATGCCATTTTTAGGAAGGATCAAAGGCATTTTCCAAGAAGAAGCCTCTAAGAGCAAAAGTAAAAGAGCACCAAAGAAAGCTAAAACAGCAACCTCCTCTTTTTCTGATGCTTGAAAATATCTGTTATTTACTCCATGAAGCAGCTGGATATATAAACACCCCTGGTGCCCAAGTATGGTCTAGTAACAGACAGCCTGAGTCAACACAGAGAGTCCAGATAAGGACGAGGGTGAAGCCTAGCATATTTTGGTGGGCCTAGCAGTGCCACCCAATGCAAAAGCAATCTATTTCCCCTAAAGCAGGGTTCCCAACCTTGGGTTTCCAGATGCTGTTGGACTACAGCTCCCATCATCCCTGAAGCTATTGTGGCTGGGAATGATGTGAGCTTTAGTCCAACAACATCAGAGGACCCATCACTGGGAAAATGGCCTTACCCCCTTGCTTTTCTGACAACTGGCCTCAAAGCAAACAAGGGGACAACATCTGGAGGCTTTACACACAGGGCTTCTACCCCAAATCTCCTTCGGGAGAGTGTGTGTGTGTGTTCACACACCAGCCTAACATACCCCGAAATCCCTTAGAGATCCTTGGACTCACTCCACACACAAATTGGGCTTTGTCTTGCGAATTCTAGCTTATCTCAAGTTACTTCCGGGTTTTTTAAATGCTGGTTTAAAGCAACTTTTTTCTGAATACGCTGGAGCAAATAGGGAGAGGCACTGACATAGAATCATTAGCATAATAAGAGGGATACTCTCTTTACAAATGCAGATGTAGCTCTTTAGTGATCCCCATTGGCTAGAAGGAAAACACGGAGGCATGCCATGTGAACTTGAATCAAAAGCAAATCCAAGACATTTTATAAATTGTTAGAGATGGGGAGGCTCTTGTTTCAGAAGGGAGCACTTCAAAAGCTCTGGGGTAGCCGCAGAGAAGGCCCATCCCCAAGTAGCCACCAGACGAGCCGGAGGCAACTGCAGATGGACCTCTCCTGATGATCTCAATGGGCGGTGGGGTTCATGACGGAGAAGACGTTCTCTTAAATACCCAGGGCCCAAGCCTTTTTAAAGCCTTTTATCTCACATCTCCTCTGGAATGGAGGGTGTGCATTCACATATTGGGCAGATTTATCCCGAAGTCCTTGCGAGCTATCAGGGAGCACTTAGCACACAATTCGGGGTTTTCACTGTGCTTTAGCATGCAGCCTGATTTATATTGTGAGGTGGGTCCTGACTTTTTGTGTCAGGTTTTTGAGATAACTTTCCGTTTGCTGTGAAGCCACCCAGAAAAAGCCTGCTGTGTGGAGAACTCCCAGAAGTGGGGACATGCCTTCATTTTGCCTTGGGGCTTCCCAAAGGCGTCTGGTGGGTCTCTGTGAAAAACAGCCTTGGGCCTGTTCTTAAGCAAACCAATATTTGGTTGTTTGTTTTAAAATATTATTAGCTGGTCACTTCTAAAATGTGCTCTCCCCAAAACTCTTTGAGGCTGTTCATATGCACAGCCCTACTGGGCTTGTGCAGATCTACTGGGGTAGGGCTGCTCATGTGAAGCACTGGGATTGTGGTTGATCCTGGTGCTGCCCTGTGGGGTAGCCCAGGATTTTAACCCAGGCTTTTACCTGGGTATGAGGGCACCTTTCTACCCAGGTCCCTGGTTGTCTGTCTGCTTGGGCTGCAGGCAGCCCGAGAAGAAAGAGAGCCAGGTGCCTAGGATGCCTAGCTAAGGGGGAATCCCTCAATGCACCACACTCCTCATGCGGCACATGGTGAGATTTCTGGAGGCCAGGCAATGGCGGCGCCAGTCGTATTGATACGTGAGCCATGTGGCCACAGGACCACGCCGGATCTTTTGAGGGGTGTGAGGAGAAACATTAAAATCCTCACACAGCAGAGTCTGCTCTGGTGGTAAAGCAGTTTAGCCCAAGAGATTATCTGAAGACACTGTGTTGAGTTCAGATATCAAATAAAGGTTGTTTAAGAAACTAAAACATCACATACTGAGAGACATAGAACTATGGGAAGAGAGCTGGTCTTGTGGTAGCAAGCATGACTTGTCCCCTTAAGCTAAGCAGGATCTGCCCTGGTTGCATACAAAAGGGAGACTAGAAGTGTGGGCACTGTAAGATATTCCCCTTAGGGGATGGAGCTGCTCTAGGAAGAGCATCTAGGCTCCAAGTTCCTTCCCTGGCTTCTCCAAGATAGGGCTGAGAGAGACTCCTGCCTGCAACCTTGGAGAAGCCGCTGCCAGTCTGTGTAGACAATACTGAGCGAGATGGACCTATGGCCTGACTCAGTATATGGCAGCTTCCTATGTTCCTATGAACAGCATAGCCAAATAGGCACTAGCCTTCAACAATGGATCTGACTCTAAACTGACCAAGGCGCTTTCCAGACTAGACCCTACAACAGGGTCAGGACGAATCTCGGAAGTATGCTTCCACACTTCCTGCATCTTGACACTGCAGTCCCTATATGGACAGCAGGGTGCCATTCACATTTCCAATGCCTTGTTGTGAATTTAATCATTGTGATATAGAGCAAGGACATGGTACATCTGGCGTGAAAAAGTTGCTGTTTGTTCGGGTTGTTAGTTGCTGCAAGACTGCTCCCTCTTGCTGTTTATGTCCCAAATGCGACTTGCCCGAACGGAGGCATTTTGCTGCTGTTTCAACAGCTAGTCTGGAAAGCACCCAAAACAAACTGATTAACATCTCCCCATGCCTCTAGTGGCCAGAAGACGTTACTGCAGTGCTAAGAGCAATGCTTTAGAATTCTCACTTCTAACACGATTGACTGGGGTGGGGGAAGGTAGGTGCTATCCTGCCTTCCCTGCTCCTGCCCTCCCTAGTGCTCTCAAAGGTTGTGTGCATGACCTCTTTGTTTCCTAGGAATTGCTAAATCTGAATTAAGCTATTCCTGGAATCCAGCTCCCCCCACCCCCCACTAGTAATTTTCACAATCTCAGGCCATGAAAATTGCTTTCAACAGTCACCTGGAGACTTATGCTAATTCTTGGAGACCCCCTCCAGGCCAGTCCTGGAGGGCTACCAACCCTACCTAGGAAGGAATGGGCCTAAGGCATGATCTTCATGGGCCCTATCCACCTCTGGCACACTACCTCCAGTGACTGTTGCTGGTGTCTATACTGTGTTTCTTTTTAGATTGTGAGCCCTTTGGGGACAGGGATCCATCTTTTTATTTATTATTTCTCTGTGTAAACTGCCCTCAGCCATTTCTGGAAGGGCGGTATAGAAATCAAATAAATAAATAAACTTCGGTGTGCAAATGGCTATGGTTTGCCAAACTTGAATGGAGTGGCTGGTTCATGCAATTTTCAAAACCCATCCAATGGATGGAATAAAGCAGGGCTGCTCAACTTTGACCCTTCTGCAAATGTTGGCCTACAAATCCCATAATCCCTGGCTATAGGCCACCATGGCTGGGGATTATGGGAGTTGTAGTCTGAAAACAGTTGGTGGGGGCTTGAGTTGAACAGGCCTGGTTTAAAGTATCAGAGTCCTGTTAAACTCCCATAATCCCGTTGAACAGCAGGATCTTCCCTTTCTTTTCCAGAGCTGTCAATCTGAGAGTAGGGCATAATCTCCTGAGTTACAGCTAAGGGAGGAGGGGGCATGTGAAGGGTGGTGGCTTCAAAGCTGGGTTGGATGAATGCCTGATGATCTGCCTTCTATGACCTAATAGACCGTGTCACTGCCTTGGGGAGGTAAGAGTCCCTTGCTACATGCCCTTGACTGGAAGGTTAGCATAGAAATGTCCAAACTCTGGAAAAAGAAGTCCTCCAGCTGAGAAAAATAATCCAACTGTGGTTTGGCAAAAACTCTTCTTCTTTCTCAAATCTTCTGACTTGACATGTTGCTCTAGTGTACTTCACATCTGATTAAATTAGCTGCATTGCATTATACCCTATCAAATCTGACATGATGCAATGGAATGTGAACAGTACGCACAAAGATGTACTGGCAGCAGACATCAGCTACCTGCTCCCGAACAGGAGCCTTGCTAGTAGCCATAGATAAGGGGCAAACAGACCCCTGATTCTGGGGTCTGTTGGCTTTTTCATTGATATATTGAGCCTTTGTCGCAAACTGATTACAGCTTGGATTATAATTACAACGCCCTTCTTTGGAAGAGTGTTGTAATCCTCTGCCATACTTAATCATTGAATAAAGAAGGGTAACTTCAAATTTCTACATCATGTTGGGAAAGCAAACACCAAGCGCAAATATTTCTGTTCTTCTGTCATCCCAAATGCATCTATGGGGTGTCTCCTTTCAAGGCTGCCTCAAATATCCTTTCCAATTTGTTAAGCTTTGGGGGCTGAAAATTGTAATTCCGCACTCTGTTTGTCGTGGCTGCCTTCTGGCCTTCTGCCTTGACCTGTGCCTAAAATGCTCCTTGAACACCAGAAACAGCCATGTTGCACCGAGAGTTCTGGTTCAGTTCTATCAACTCAAGGAATAGCGATAGAAAAGAGAGTGGAGCCTTCCCCCCTCCCCACATTTTCCCCAATGTAGGACAATATTAACTTGGTTTCCAGAAGATTACATGGCAATTAAACCCAGGAATTTGCCCAGCTCTGCTGCCAATGAACTGTTGCATTCTCAGTTGCCCTTGTGACTGATGCCACTCATGAGACAGCCTATGAGTCAGGAAGCAAAACTGGCTGTGATCTCCCTCCTCTATTCTGAATTTGATGTGAGGGCTGGTGAAGCCTCCTGTGACTATTGGGGCTGTTCAATGGTTAGCAGTAAATGCGACTCACCATGAAACTAACTTGTGCTTCTAATTGGATCACAGAGCAGTTAGCTCTTCCCTCTTTTCCCTGAGTATCAATGGTGCCAGAGAAGTTCAAAAAGATGGAGGGCATCACCTCTTTTATCTACATTATCCAAGCAGGATGTTTTCAAAAGTGCCTATGGGAGGTGAACATAGGTGGGAATAATAGTTCTGAAAAGAATAGTTCAGACTTGTATGTTTGGTCTGTATGACCAAAATATAGAAATATATCCCTTTGTTCTAGTGGAAAATCATGGCTTGCTGGTTTATCTAGATTGAGGCTATTATATTCAGCACCAATTCCTGGCCAGGAATAAAGCACAGATACAGTTCCCAAGTCCATCAGAACTTAAAAGCTGCTTCAAAATATGACACACATGATCCAGCCAAAGTTAAGCACTGTTAGCTGAAGAGTTAAGCACCGGCTAAAATCTCTTGCATGGTGTAGAATCCAAGGGAAGGAGTTGTGGTATGCAAGGTCAAAGCTGTGGAGTTGAATCAGTAATATTAACAGTTTAACGAAATAGATATAGGTTGAGTTCAGACGTACAGGATAGCCACAGTTAAAGCTGGGCAAGGTTGTAACTGCAGTATGCCCAAACTCGCAAAACCATTGTTACAGGCCAAAAGTTAACTCTGGTTTGCCCCGCCAAATTCCACTTGGAACCTTCGATTATCTCTAAGTTTTGCTGCCAACAACTGAGGTTTTGCCACCGAAGTGTTATGCCTGAATGATGACACAGCAATAACCACAGTTTCGTGTCTATTCCAAACTCCAATCACAGAGGTGGTGGCAGGGGCGTAGCTATAATTGAGCGAAAGGGTTCAAAGAACATGGGCCCCCAGCTCCTGAGGGCCCTCCAGCTCCACCCCTCCCTATTTTCTTCATTACCTCCCTCACTTTGGGGGGCCTCTAGAGAGAGGGATGAACATGGGCCCCCTCTCCCGTAGCTACGCCCCTGGGTGGCGGGGATGTGCCTCAGAGGCCGGGCAGCAGGGAGGGGCTCCCCTCTCCTTCAACTGGAGTTTGGCTGGCCACAGTCTGGTGAACGTCTGCAGTGCGATTTGGAGTTAAGAACTGAAAGCTTGGTCATGCTTAACTCCAGTTAACTTGTATGTCTGAACTTGGCCATTTTGAACAGAGAGGCAAGTGCACTCTTCCTTCAGCACTCTTGCAGCTGGCTGTTTCTTAGCCCTGCCTCAGCGCCAGGACTGGAATACAAGTAACTAAAGCCCCATTCAAAAGCTGGCCTGGATCAAGGAATGGGTTAACCAGAAGCAGCACACATTGATATTATTGTTATATTGGCATCTGCTTGCTGATGAATGAGCTCATCAGTAGGGTTTCCCCTAAGGCAGTGGTTCCCAAACTGGGAGCCTCCGTATGTTGCTGAACTACAACTCCCATCAGCCCCAGCCACAATAAAATTGTAGCTGGGGCTGATGGGAGATGTAGTTCAGCAACATCTGGAGGCTCCCAGTTTGGGAACCACTGCCCTAAGGCAATACCTGATCAGGGTCTAGCAAATAACAAAAGGAGGTCTTGCTTTTCATCTACATTTAGAAATATGATCAATGAATCAAATATTAGAATATGTGACCCAATTGTATTGGATCAGTGGGTAAGAAATTAGGAACATAGGAAGCTGCCATATACTGAGTCAGACCATTGGTCCATCTAGCTCAGTTTTGTCTACACAAACTGGCAGTGCCTTCTCCAAGGTTGCAGGCAGGAGTCTCTCTCAGCCCTATCTTGGAGATGCTAGGGAGGGAACTTGGAACCTTTTGCATGCTCTTCCCAGAGCAGCTCCATCTGCTGATGAGAATATCTTACACTGCTCACACGCAGACTCCCAATCAAATGCAACCAGGGCGGACCCTGCTTAGCAAAGGGGACAATTCATGCTTTCTCCCACAAGACCAGCTCTCATCTCCATTAAGGAGGTCCAGCTCCATGCTACCTCTTTGGACATGTAAGGCTTGGAGGTGCACAATAATTTATCTATGGCCAGAAGGAGTTGGTTCCTTCTAAAAAAAGAAAGATCACATTGTTTTTATCAGGATTGTCTGCACCAGGCCTACTCAATGTAGGCCCCCCAGCTCTTTTTGGACTACAACTCCCATAATCCCCAGACACCATAGCCAATAGTCAGGGATTATGGGAGTTGTAGGCCAACATCTGCAGGAGGGCCAACGTTGAGCAGGCTTGGCCTACACCAAGCAAAGCTTCCTGGAAGGCCTCAGCTAGAATCACTTGGATCAGGGTTGCAAGCTGTAATTTTATTTAATCCGTAGAAAGTTAGAAAGAAAAAATTGCCCCTATAAATTTAGCAGCTATTAATTATGTTTCCATACTACCTTTTCTTCAAGGAGCTCAGGATAGTATAGAAGTTCTCCCCTCCCAGTAATTTTGACTGGAAAATTTGAGGAAGGAGAGGCTGAGAGAGAATGGGTCAGTTCATACAATATGTCTGCCAATCCCCCTGCATCAAAAAAGGAGAGGCATCTGGCATGCATCCTTCCCCTTCACCTGCTCTGTCCCATCATAGTGCTGCCACACATAAACACTCAACATAGTATTTGTTTAGTTATTTACTTATTGTTACATATGTATCCTGCTCTTCCTCGAAGGAATCCAGAGCAGTGTGCAGAGTTATGTTTCTCCTCAGAACCACCTTGTGAGGGAGGTTAGGCTGAGAGAGAAGTGCCTGGCCCAGAGTCACTCAGTGAGTTTCATGGCTGAACAGGAATATGAACTCAGGTCTCCCTGGTCCTAGACCAACACTGCAGTGCTTAATTAATATTAACTACCCCCTCAGACAATTATGTGGCAGCAGGATGACACATAGTGGGGAAGAGATGCACTCCACACTCCTCCCCCAGATGATGTGGAGGGGCTGCAAATGTATTGAAACTGGCTCAGTAGTTGGCCTAAGGTCACTCAGCAAGCTCCATGGCTCCATGGGGATTTAGACCTTGGTTTCCCTAAACCTAGTCTGATATTCTGACCACTACATCAGACCGGCTCTCCAATTTTAAACAGTAGGGGAAATTTTTATCAGTAGGGCTGAGAATTAAGGACATGTCTGGGTTTTACTTTCTTTGTTTCAGAGGTTATTTTGGTTTTGGTATGTTGCTTCAGTGGGAAATGAAAGTGAAAGATGCCCCATGCCTCTGTCTGTTCTGTAAGTCTGTCTTAAATATTAATATCCTTCCTCTCAGCTATGATGCTACAGGTGGCTCAGAACATGAATTAAAAACAAAAGAACAATAAAACAAACAGTAAGGGGGGAAAACAGCAGCAAAATTAAAAAATGGAGTCCCACTAAATGCCTGGGGGAACAGCAGCTGATCTCTGAACACCATCAAAGAGTGTCCTCTTTGATGGTGTTCAGAGATCAGCTGCTGTTCCCCCAGGCATTTAGTTGGACTCCATTTTTTAATTTTGCTGCCGTTTTTTTTCCTTACTGTTTGTTTTATTGTTCTTTTGCAGAATGCATGGGGAGGGGTTCACAGAAAAGGGGCCACAACCAAAAAGGTCCTGGCTGCCCCTTTAAACCTTTCTGCTATTCAAGTATTCAAGAATATAAAAGTATTGAAGAAGACCCCATTCTGGCTCTGACCTTTGTTGGAGCAAGTGGCTCACTCACAGCTCCCCAGGGTTCTGTAGCCAATTGCCTTGCCTCACATCACTGTTGGCTGTGGGACAAGACACTCAATAATAGTATTTTGAAGTGTGCCTGGAAACAAACTGGTAGCCAGTGACAATAATTTTGGTGAGGTGTGTTATCTGCTAGCAGAGGCGTAACTAGGGAAAACGGTGCCCGGGGCAAGCACTGAAATGGCGCCCCCCCACCCCCCCCCCCAACATACTCCATTATACTTAGGTTTTTCCTCACAAGCGCCCACCGCCGCTGCCAAGCCAGGCCACTGACTGGCCGCCAGGCGCCAGCAAAGCAATGGGGGGGGGGCGCAGGCGGCGCGGAAGGGACCGCTCGTGGGGAAGGGGGCACCGACGCGCTCCCTTGACTGCTGCAGCGCTGCTGCACTGAGCAGGAAACATTTGTATTAACAAATTTTTTAAAAAAAATTTGGTCATGGTGGCGCCCCCCCACGTGACCAGAAAAGATGGCGCCCGGGGCACGTGCCCCCCCTGTCCCCCCTATAGTTACGCCTCTGTCTGCTAGCAATACCAGTTGGCAACTTTTCTGCTTTTGAATTAATTGAAAGGTCCTTCCAGGTAGAGAAATATTGTGCTTGAAAACATCGTGAGCCCTTTCTCATGGGCAGTGAGAAAGGTCTACCTGGTTTGCGGGGAGGAAGCCCTAAAGAGCTTACCTCCCTCAGACGAGCATTCCACCGTCTCTGGGTGGTCGGATCGCCCACCCACATGAACACCAACTGCTGCCGGCAGCTCTGAAGGTCAGGGTAACAGGACGTGCTGCCCCACGTCGCCCAGGTCCGTGACTAGGGGAGAAGTGGCCCACATTTGCCCCTCTCCCTGGCAGCCCCTCAGAATGAGGGAGATAATGAAGAAAATAAGAAGGGGTGGAGCTGGGGGCCCCTCAAGAGCTGGAACTCCCAGGTTCTTTGAACCCATCCCCTCAATTATAGCTACACCCCCGGCATCCCCCTCCCCAGAGCTCCAATAATGCACCGTGTGAGTGTGCAGTGCATTATGGGGATCCCCCCTCCCCAAGTCTGCCAGCCACAGCTGTTTGCTGCCGGGGCTGACAAACGACTAAAAAACCAAGGTTAAGGGAGTGCTCGTTTAACATCATTGTGAAGGGTGGCTCCATAGGCGTGTTTGCTGCCATGGGGCTGCTGAGATCAGGCCCAATCCTGGCAGCTCACATGCATGTGCAAAACCGGGCTGGGATCCCTTAGCCCAGTTTTGCACACACATGTGAATAGCCTCAGTGTTTTTTAAAATTATTATCCACATGGCATCTAGATGATGTACTTGCCTGTTGTGTAATTTCACAGTGCCATCTGCTGGCAGCCAGTGATGAGAATTGCCTCTTTTTAGACTGTGAGGGTACAGATGTATGGACACAGGTTCAGCACAATATCTAGATAGAGCTTCTGTGGTCTGATGAAGAGGTTTTCATCACAGATTACCAGCAAATGGCTAGCAGGTGGTACTGCAAAGTTGCACAAGTATGCAATCTAGATCAAAAAGTACTTCCATTTTCAAATGCAGCATTTCTCCATTGGAAGGACCAGAACTGCAGCTTCCTAGTGGTCTTCAAAGGCAGTCCCACAGAAAACAAGTCATAGCAAGTTGCAGTAATCCTGGATGTTATCAGGGCATGGGCAAATGTGGCCAGACCTTGCTTGCCCTGGAAAGCTCACGGCTAATGTGTTAACACCCAAGTATCCATCCATAAATCTAAAAGCATACTCAATTTTTTTTAATTTTAAGTGTCTCAAGAAAACTTGTGTATTGGGTGGTATAAAAATATGTTAGACAGATAGATAGATAGATAGATAGATAGATAGATAGATAGATAGATAGATAGATAATAAATTAAAAAATGCCCATACTGACATGGCAAAGTGTAAATATTTAATTTTAATTAATTAGTAAAACAGCTGTTTAAAATGTTTTAACTGGTGGTCAGGTCTAATCTGAAGGTAAATTCATTTGTGGCTACAGTTTCAAACAATCTATAGTCCAGCCACTTTGAACTGTATTCTGGGGAAAGTGAGATATAAATGCGGTAATAAATACATCTATCACAAGGCACACACTTTTTAAAAGACTCGTTGGTTTCAGTGACAGATTCAAACACACACTTCGTCCTCCCTAATTAAAATCATTTGGACTGAAAAGAGTTTAACTACCTTGAGTGAGAAGAAATCCAAACATTTTATTCTTTTTGCAGTTTTGTTTTGCAGCAAGTGACTTTAAAAGGCAGGGTAAGGAATGGTGGTGGAAAGCAGAGAAAGCTGCTATATAGGAGTCTCTTTTCATTTCCATGGGTCAAACAGAAAGGAGACCCAGCATGCTGTAGAATTTGCTACTCAGTTGCGTTTAATATGAAGCTGGGTGCACTTTGTATGAACTCTGTAGCCCTGATGTAACATTTTCAATTAATTTTGTTTATTGGTTTTAATAGGTTTCTCCTATTACATTTATGAGACTTGTATGGCCTTCCTCTGTTGGCTAATTAACACCTTTTTACATTTTTGACCAAAGACTTGGCTTGTCTACTGGGTAATACAGCAGACTTTGATTTACCAAGTTTTAGACCCCAATCGTTTTATGGGAAGGGCTAGGGTGGCCTAAATGTGGTCATTAAATCATATCATGCTTATTATCTGTCTTTTCTGGCATTAAAAATACATAGTAAATAAGCTGTTGCTATGTCAATGTTTTCCTTTTTTAGCAGAATCACTTTATTTTACTTTGATTTTAATGATGCTGCTTTCAATTAATGAGGGTAAGGGGATAACTAAACTTACTCAACTGGTTAAGTACTTCAATAACTTGTCCTTAATATAGTGGCCTGGTTTTGCTTATACTCTGTACAAGCTAAAACAATTAAACAGACAACTAACAAAGCTAAGCTCCGGCCAAAGTTTCTTGAGAGCTGACATCTTCGCAAGTATATTGGAATGACATATCAAAAGGACTAGAAACTTAGATACATCTTTAAAAGTTAAGAGTTGAGTTATTATTTACCATGCATAAAAATAAGTATTGCAACTACATTATCTGGGGATAGGCAGATATATTGGATCTGGCTATGTAATGTTACTGACCCCTAATTCTTCAGGTTTGTATTTGGGTTAATAGACCACTGACGCTTTTAAAAGAATATTACACTTTAGTAAAATGTTGGCTTATGTTGCACAACAGCTACGGGAAAGTATCCTGCCATAAGCACATTTCTTCATGAAATTCATATGATGCACTGTAAATATTTACAGTATTTTAATGCAATGAGTTTGACCTGGAGAGAAAGCTATTAAAAAGTTGCACAAAGTCCTCTGGGATAGGCTTGTACGCAGCACTGCTGATTCTCACCATTTTATCACTAGTCTCATAACATTTGATCCTTTTATTGTGTCCTAGATCTGTTTATCTCAGATTTCATTTGAGGGCAAAAGGAGGGCGCTTTAAGCCTTACATTTGTGAAGAAAAACTTTCATATTAATTGTGCATTTTAACCTAGCAGCTCTTTGCATCTCTGCTTACATTAGAATGCAGATTCCAGTATTATTATTTTTGTGTTTGTTTCTGACATACACTGTATGACAGGCATTTCATTTTAATTTAAAATAGAAGCTTAAACATACATGCCACTTTCTAGGCAAGTGAGCTCCATCTAATAATGCAGAAGCTGGAGAATATATTGATCAGATCCATCATGGTGTAGTTAAATCTTACTGATACACATTTTTCCCTAATCCAGCAAAGGAAATCTGTGTGCTGATGCAGGCTTCTACACCACTTCAGTATGCAGGCAGAGTTCCAGACAGATTGGCACTATCAGTTTTTTAATAATACCAATCACCTCTTCAAAGTCTGGAGGCAACTGAATTCAGGCTCCCCTTTCCTCTTTCCCCAAAACAGGGGATTGGTGGTATCAAAGCTCAAAACTGATCATGTTTTGGGCTGGAATAAGGACACACACAGATCTCAGGTATCAAGACAACCAAGAAGTTACAAAAGGAGGTGTTGTAAATGATCTATTGGGTTGTAAATTACCATTTTTTGTGATCAGATTTTGGATGTGCGAATCAATTTGGGTACAAAACGATTTGTACCCAAATCTACATGTTTGGGCAATTTGTGGACAAAACAAATCACCCCTGTGCTAGCTGATTCAAGTAGGGAAAAAATCACCCAGATTTCGAACCTGAAAAATCTGTAGATTCAAACCTCCATTTTTTGGCGATCTCTCTTGCTGTCTCCATTTTGTGTCAAGGATTTTTTTAAAAAATCCCGCCCTCCCAAGCTTCAGATTGGTGACTTACAGTGTGCAACAATTGGCTGGCAATTCCCCCCTGGTTCCAGATTGGCTCATTTCCATTCAAATCTTGTGTTGCCAGGGGTGACTGGCCCTGCATTGGCTAGGGGAAGAGTCAAAGAAGGGACAAGGGTCAGGGGAGTTCGAAGGAAGGATGTTCAAATGTACTTAAGGAGGCATCCAGCCACCATGCTGCCTTTCTGCCTCCTGGGAGAAGAGCGAGTGAGAGAGCCAGAGGAGCTTTGCTTTGCCTTGCCTGCCACCTGGAGTGGATCCTCTGCTTTTTGTTCCTGCTTTCCTGATTGAGAAAAAGAAAAGAGGGTTTTCCCCCCCCCACCCCCTTCCTGCTGCTGTGAGAATCACCCCCTGCACCTGCTGTCTGTGAGAATCGATTTGGGTACAAAATGATTTGTACCCAAATCTACCTGTTTCTGGAGATTTGTGGGCAAAACAAATTGCCCCTGCGCTAGCTGGCCAGATTCGGACCCAAAACAAATTGAGGGTGATTCCATTTGGGTATAAATCAAATGGAAAAAAATCAATTCATGCACATCCCTGCCAGATTTGCACTATTGTTTAAGAAATATGTAAAGAAGTTTCTGTAGGAAACTTGATTTAAGCCAGTGATTCAAATTGAGGGTTTTCCCCCTCCCCTTGGCAATTTAAAACAATCTACCCTGCTGTGTTCAAGTCTTCATAGAGGCCTAACTCAATTGAAGCAAGTTTTTTAAAAAAAAAATTCTTATAAATACAACTTTGTTCCAGGATGGGCCCATAGTTCAGTGGTAAAGCATTTGCTTTGCATGCAGAAGGTCCCAGGTTCAGCCCTTGGCATCTTCAGATAGGTCTGGGAGAGACTCCTGCCTGAAACCTTGGAGAGCTGCTACCAGTAAGTGCAGACTAGGGGTTCCCAACTTGCGGTACTACAGATGTTGATGAACTTCAACTCCCATCTTTCCTTCCCAGCCACTACACTCTGCAGTGACACAACTGTGAATGAAAAAAATGCAAAGTCTCTTTACGTGATGGGCCCTCTGACTTGTTTTCTAGCAGAGAACTGACTCAAACTGGTTAGATGTGGTTCACCCATAGGGAATAATGGGTGCTTTGCAATAATAATAATAATAATAACAACAACAACAACTTGAATTATTTATTTATTTATTTAACATATTTTTATACGCCCAAAACCTGTGTCTCTGGGTGGTGCACAATAAAAACCATACAAATCAAACAAAACAAAAAAAGATGAAAACATTAAAATCACTTAAAACCCAACATTACACCCAATTGCACCTTGCAAATGCAGAATCGGATTGCAGAGCAGACCAGAGCAGTGAGCACAGAGCAGTGAGCACAAGGCCAGACATGGAGCTCACAGCAGTTACCAAGAAATATGAGAAAAAGGAGGGAGGTTTGAAACACCCTCCTTTTTGCTCCCCACCATCCCTCCCCCACAGCCAATGTGGGCAGAGTTGCCCTGACAACTTGATTTTGAATGATAATAAGCAAATCAAGAAGAAAGGAGATTGCAAGCCAATCAGAGATCACAAGCCAATTGGAAGGCAGTGGCATAAAACCAATTCAGTAAGGAGAAAACAACAAGAAAATAGCCCTCCAAAATGGCTCCTGGGACCGCCCGCCAAAGCTGCTCGAACCAGTAAACCGATTTGCTTCAAACCGTGTTCGATTTGGGTCAATCTCAGATCAGCCCCCTTTCCTAAAGGGTGGTTTGGTTCGCGAACAAACTGCTCAAATCAGCCCAGTTCACAGTGGGCCAGTTCACGATTGAACTGTTCTGCATATTCCTAGAACATATTATGCATTCTGGTATTACTCACCCAATTTTGATCATAGAAGGGAGGAAATGAGGTGAGAACTTCAACTTAGCCTTGGGACTTCTTATCGATGTATATGGGAGGAAGAGAGCTTGCATTAATTTCTCTTTTGTCTCTTTTTACTCTAATTTGGATCTGCCCTGAATCTCTCTGTTTATGCTCAGATGCAATCAGAGAGGCATTTCCTTTAGGCCATTGCAGCCTTACAATGGCCTGAAAGCACCATGGGGAAACACCTTAGCAGAACAACCTGCAGCCAGCTACACCTAAGCAGGCTAGGGAAAGAAAATGGCTAAGTGGCTAAGTTAGAGGGTACATTAAAGTACTCCAAATGGGGTAGGGAGCAAGTCTAGTAACAACATTAATGATATTATGAAAGGGTTGCCCACATCAATGGTATTATTACCTTACCTAATGAAGCAGAGGAAACTGAGAAGGGTTTTAGGGCTGCCTAGTTTCCCAAATGTAATGGATTTGTGGATGCCACACATCTAACAGTCATCACCCCCACAGAAACAGAGAACAGTTCTTTCAGTTTCATTTATTTATGGCAATTATAAGGTGTTCATATGATTTTTAGGTTTTGGTTGTTATTTGGATTGTAAACTGCCCTGATATTTTATATAGGGCAGTATATAAATGTGACAAACAAAGAAACAAACAAATAAATAAATAAATAAATCCCACAGCAACATACAATTTATGTACAATGTGTTGGAAGTGAAGGACTCTGTGCTGCCTCATGACTCAGTGACAGAGGGGGACAGATTAGTGAGTCAGATGGCTAGAGGGGTCAAGACATTGGTCATCCCTTCTCTACTGCTCTGACACTATCCCTTTGATATGTAGATTGCTACTCTCAGAGACTTCCTGCCTGCCTGCCACTTCCTCCTTTCCTTTTCCTCTCCCTTGCAACACCCACACTCCTCTCTCCCTGCACCATGTGTGCAGAGATGCAGAAACGATCCTTCTGCATCCAGCTAGCTAGATAGACTAGATATCCTATCTCTCCACTTTACTATCTAGAATGGAGTTTGCCAATAAAGACTCCTTATATTGATTTGAAACTATGAACTGGCTCTAAGTTTCTTTTACTCACAGCATACATGCGTGCCTAGGCAGACTCCGCTGAGTTTTGCCTCTGTGCACTCTGCTGTAATAGAAGGGTCTCTTCTTACCAGAGAGAATTCCCAACACAATGTGCATGGCATTTTCACACATGTGTGTATACAATTCCCTGAAGCCACCCACAACACCCTAAAATTTAAGACGTCATCAAAAAACACAGAACTTCAGAAGTGTCCTGACCAACATGGGTGGCTTCTGTGTAAGTAATAATGAATCACTGTTCAAGAGATGTCAGAGACTCATTGGTGCTCTTTCTAGTTAGCTATTCTTTGGTGTTCTCTCTGTTTAGCTATAATAAATTTATAATTAATTAAGGAGGACTTTTAAAAAATGTGCATCAAGGAAAAAAATGTGCAGTTCCAAAAGAACATTTATCCAGTTCAGAACTTCAAGTGATTAAAATATTGTACCATGTTAACTGATGTAAATACAACAATGTGAAAAGTACAGATGAGTAGTCCTGGCTCCTCTAGAATACACTTTGAAATATTGGAAAGAATAATGCTGATTTGGCAGATATGCTTAAATTGTGGGGAGAGGTTTCTTATGCTTGCATTACCTGGAAAGGATGTGTGCGTGGACTCCAGGTTGGGCCACACAGATGAACCATCACAATCCAGGTATCCAGCGGCCTCAAATAACAAAGTGTAAGCCTATGACAAAAGGGAACATGAGCCAACTGGAGGGTGATATGGAAGAAGCAAAAGGAGTGCTTGCTGTATCAAGGCTGAACATCCCTTAAAGCTGGAAGGAATACATATTGAGAACGAAAACAATTCACATGCATAATCTGGAAATAATCTGACAACGAATCTGCTTTATGCTTCTTTAGCCATACATGCTATAAAATAAAAGGGAAGTGAGGGCAATGGTTATTAGAAAAGAAAAACCTATGGATTTTCATGCAAACCCTCTACCAAAGCGGTGCCAAATCCAGCCTAATACAGAGCTGTGGAGAAAAGCTATTGGAATAATTTGCTAATCTCCTCCTCTGCGAAGGGAGGCCAAGTGTGCTTCCCTATTTCATTATAATTGGATGAAGAAATGTGGGTGGGAGCACAATTCATTTCAGAGTTTGATGAATTATTTACCAATTAAGGAGAAGAGCAGAGGATAGCGCAAGCTCTATTACTCCGATACGAACATTTCCTTTATTATATTATTTATACACGTGAAATTGTTGCTTTTATTAACTAAGAGGTTAATCACCTGAATGGGATTGCTTAGCAGTTCTTTACAATCCCACACACACACAGAGGCAAATTGGCTAATTTTATGCGAAGAAAATAACCTGGCAATTTTTCTCATACTTATCAGCACAGCACAGTTTAATAACAATTACTCTGTATAAAATGAATAAAGAGCCCAGAGCCACAGTTCTAGTGAGACATGGACCTCCCTAAGGAGGCACAAGCAGTTGAGGGAAGAGGCACGAGCTGTTTTTTACCTCCACTTCTGCAAAGACTACTAGCAATAGCAATAGCAATAGCACTTACATTTATATACCGCTCTACAGCCAGAGCTCTCTAAGCGGTTTACAATGATTTAGCATATTGCCCCCAACATTCTGGGTACTCATTTTACCGACCTCGGAAGGATGGAAGGCTGAGTCAACCTTGAGCCCCTGGTCAGGATCGAACTTGTAACCTTCTGGTTACAGGGCAGCAGTTTTACCACTGCGCCACCAGGGGTAAAACCACTACTGTTGGTTTGATCTTGATTTGGCCTGCACAGAGGCCACCAGGTCTGTGCAACCAGAAGATGTGAAACTTATAGCCCTCTTCGGATGTTACCGGCATGAGCAAAGCTTATGTTTATTTATTTATTACATTTATATACCGCTGCATACAAGTGTCTCAAGGCAGTTTACAAACAGAAGACAAAACCAAACATTAAATCAGTTAAACTAAAAACAGTTTAAAACAACCAATCAAACAAGAATAGGCGGCTCTGCAGGGACATGACAGTGAGTCTGTGCAAAACTCCCCAGTTCTCCTCTGCACACACTGCTGCATCAAGGGGCAAAACATCTCAGCTCTGCTTCTTAGTGGGGAAAGAGAGGAGGAAGTCCCACCCCACCATTGTCACTCTCGTCCTCCTGCAGGGCACCCATGCTTATGGCACCATTTGAATTGGGAGGTGCTGTGTGTTCACTGGCAATTCCGTGAGCTGCAACCTTGATCGATCAAGGTTGCAGCTCACAGAATCACTGGTGAACATGCTTACGGCGCAAATGGCACTGTAAGCATGTTTGGAGGGAGGGAGTGACAGTGGGAACTTCCTGCTTTCCCCACTGTAAGCATGAGTGCTGCTCACACTGATAATGTCTGAAGAGAGCTTATGTGACCATTCATTTAGTAAAGTATTGCTCAGGTCTAGTGGAGAGATGCTAATGTTTCATGTGACCTTTTGTTCCCTCTGGAACCTTAAGAGGAAGACAGAAATACTATAGAAAGAAGATTTATAATGACTTCCTTCTGGTTTCACTGTTTATTTGTTTTGTTTGCTGAAAGGACAGATGTGCAAACCAGCACACTGGACACTGATGTATATCAGTCTTGTCCTTTCCTGCTCACTCTCTGCTCAATACAGCTGCTGCTGCTGCCGCCACCACCACCTTCTTCTACAGCAGGGACCATTAAGAAAGCATCCCACAAAGAGATGCCGAAGGTGGGAGATGACTTGCTATGAGCAATCAGGCTCTCAGTGCCCACTTCCTCTGGTCTGTTGTTCCTAGCGGGGAGTGGATGGAATTTCTGCCTCCTCCTGTCTCAGGTTCTCGGCTAACAATCAGGCTCAGACTGGCCCACAGGGCATATTCCCGGTCCTCCCCAATAGACTGGCCTCTCATGAGAGTGCTAGTCCCCTGGTGGCAAGCTGCCATGGGGTCTGGAATGTGGGTTGCTCTCTATGGAATGCTTTGCTAGGGTGAGCCGGGGCATATTCCCGGTGCGCCCCACCTGTGGGGTGCCCCTGCTCCCTGCCACACTCAGCAGCAGTGAATACTCCCACCCTTAAGTACCCATTCTGCTCCAAACCCAGCGCCCTCCCCACATACATTCCACCTGTTTTTGTCACATCAGGGCAGCCCTGAATCACTAGATTGGTGAGGTCATCAGGCCACATCAACCATGGAGCTGCTCTTAGCTTGGCCACTCTCCAGCTCCGCTATGGAAAGTACAGCAAAGGCAGGGAGTGGTGAAGGCAGGCAGGGGCAAAGACAGGGAATATCCTCAAAACCTTACCCCGGGGCCACCTTCAACCTTACTATGCCACTGGCTAGGAAGTTTCACCAACATGCACTGTTGCTCAAGGGGGAGTGGTGGAGTTTTGTATAGGTGCTTGTTGCATCCCAATAGAGTTTCCTAATACACTGTTGCCAGGTCTACCTGGTTTGACTCACTGCACCTTTGTACCTCCTTGACCTGATCTACCATAGCTTCATTGTTGTCTCTGCTGCTATGTGATTACTCTCTTGGACATGCTAATTCTGGCATACTCTACCCACAACCAACTTCCCTGGTACCTGAGTTATTAATTCGGTTGTATGCAGGTTTACATTCCAATTTGAGTTAGTTTCTCCATTTTAGCTGAAGCATTGGCTGAATTTACACATAATGTGAAACTGGAGGTAGCCAGACCCACAATTAATTTTTCTAACAGTGAATCGATTACTGATGTTCATCCAACCGTGATCTGGCAACCTCTGGTTTCATGGCAGGGGAGGCCCTCGCTCTTGGTGGTCCACTGAGGCTGCATCCCAGCAAGCTCCGTAGCACTTGCCTCACCAGACTGTGGGCAAGGCATCAGCATGTCACAAGAGTGGCAGCCTTTGGTCACAATCTTGAAGGGGGTGTGCCAAGCACAATTGTGCTTTTTCAGAATGGTCCACCTGCCCATGGCAGGGAAAGGGTATTTAAATCCCTTTAAATGCCATGCCATGCCATGCAAGCCCTTCTTCTGACAGCAACTGCCCCGCCACCCTCATAAAAGCCCCCAAACAAAACTGTCTCACACAAGCACAATTTGTGTGTGGGGGGGGTGGATCTTGTGGGGGGGCACTATTTTTCTGTTACTCGGGAAAGGGAAGGGAACACGATGACTTCCTAGGAGGGGAAATGTATATGAGGAAGGGCAAATGACCCTGGGGTCTGACTTGCTGTGACCAAGGATGCTCTCGTGAGGGCTCACCGTAGCAAAGCATTCCATGGAGAGCAACCCACATTCCAGCCCCCATGGCGGCTTGCCACCAGGAGACTAGCACTCTCATGAGAGGCCAGTCTATTGGGGAGGACCTTAGACTCGACAAAATCTTTGATCTTCCATCGGACTGAGCGTTCATGAGTTGAGATAACCCAACAAAGGGGGTCTCACTTGCTTGGGTACCCTGCTCTCTCTGGTTAATGATAGAACTTCTGCACAGCTATCCCCTCCTCTCCAGGGGAGCCTTTCACATACCCAAAGGAGATTTTGATGCTCCGTGTGTCCAGGCATAGCTAGGTGGGCAAACCGAGAAAACATTGGAACTAGGGACAGGTCTTTACTCTCATTCAGATTTCCCAGCTTCAGATTGGTGTGGCACCGCATGCAGATCAGCCGCCACAGGGAATTGTGGGTGAAGGGAGCCCCTATTTCCAGTGACCCCAGGAGAGTGGGGTTGCCATTCCGAGCAGAAACAAAGAAGGACATGTTCTAATGGGCGGACAGGCTGGCAGAGGGCATGCTTTGGCAGATTCTTCATGACAGTCACCAAGACAGGGAGCTGCTGACAGGGTGGCATTGGCCATCCAGCCCCCATGGCCTGACACTCTTGTGAGAGTGTCCATTGGAGAAGGGGATTGCTGTCACACATTATTAGCCATTCTGCCCAACACCCCTGGCCCAACAGATGATTCTTCTCATGAGTTGTGAAGGAGTATCCCCATGGCCTCACACTGACATGAGTGAGTGGTCCACTCATGAACAGCATCCATCGTCCTCACACACGTAGAATTGTTCCTTTCACTGGGGCAGTGCTGATCCTGCTGCCTGGCGCTTCTCATGAGTAAGCCTAGGAACCGAACAGGTACCCCCCAAGGGGAAGTACCTGTTCCCCAACATCATTGCACAAAAAATAGACCTTAGCCATTCAATAATTCCTGGTAGAGTCTGCCTTTCAACCCCGACCCTGGGTATCACTGCCCTGGCTGCCATATGTTGCTGTCCCAGCACTCTAATGGGGTTGCCCTGCCTCTGTTGCCATCTCAAGGGAATGTGCTTGTGAATATACATCTTTGTTGCTTCATTTTCAGAGAACAAAGCACTTAGTGCCCATCATGCCATCCCACCCCCTTTCTCTCTTGATTGCCAGCAGGCAGAGGGGAGCAAAGGACAGAGTGGGAAGCGGGCATGCCCCTGTGTAACTTTGCCATTTGACAGGCTGACAAGCTTGAGATGGGACAAGGCAGTGTCCATGTTGCCAGGCAACTGCTTTGTTCGATTGGAAAGGGGTGGAGCAAGTGCTCAGAGAGGCAGCCAGCGAGAAGCACGGCAGGCATGGAGGGGGTGAGACACCAGGCGGGTCTGCGCCGCCATCTCTATAATTAGAACTCCAGAAAGCAAACCCAACCGCTGTTATGGTGCCGTCTGCGGCCAGACATAACACTGCCACCGAAGAACCTCAGGTTACGGTGGCAAAACTCACTACAAACCAAAAATACAAACTGCAATTGGGCAAGGCAAACCGTACATCTCTTTTGCCGCAAAACTGTGGTTGCACGCATTTGGATGTAATGGAGTTCAAACCTTTGCCCCACTTTACTCCATTTTTGCATTATGTGCAAATGTGGTGATAGTCACAAAGGGTGTAATTACCACGCTTCATAGCAAATGTGGTAACAATGCACTCTTTGTTAGGTTCTGAGGCTGACATCCTAATTAACACACAGGCAACTAGAAAGTGCTGATCCTGAAACAATAGCTATCCCCCACCCTAAAATTGAAAACCAACGCTCCCCAGCCAAAACCAACTCCTCCTGCATGTGCAATCTAAGCTCTGACTGAGCAAATCAGCAAATCAATAGATGTAACTCAAGGAGACAACAAAAGTATTTAAATTGCTCACTTATGTCCATTGACCATAACCAATGACAAAGCTATATGGAAACCATCTTTGCACTTGCATAATGGGGCAGCAATGTTATATCTATGATTATTTTTAAACTGATTGCCAACTGATTGTCTCATTAAAAAGGTTCTCAAATTTGATTCCCATCTGGAATAATACAAGCAGTAAATGAAGAACAACTGTATCCGGTGTTGTTAAATAGATGTTTTAGGAAGGAAGAAATGGAATCTGGAGAATGGAATATAGCAGATATTCTGTGCAAAATATGCCATGGGATCCTTAATGACCACAAGTGGTCAAGACCTCAGTTTTATGTCTCTTAGGAGACAGCTATGGCAGCCTTTATAGATTTAGGTACACTAACTGCGAACAAAAGCTGAAACTTTAGATTTAATGAAGCTGAGGATCTAACAGCAAATAGCAACTATTGAACTTGTTATGGATAAACCTAGAGTTTGATTAAGTCCACAGAGCATTCATTCATATATATATATATATATATATATATATATATATATATATATATATATATATATGAAAGGCACCGTAGTTTACATGTCTGCTTCCATTCAATTTTAAAAAAATTTCCTATGGGCACAAAAGTATTAAAAATCATAGAAAAATAAGGGCTCTAATTGATTATTGTGCAAAGGGGGACATGCCTACAGTTAAGCATTATTATATTTATAATTCTCTTGTAACCACCATGCAGCCATCTTATATAACCTCCATTAAAAAAAAAACCTAAATGTTTTGCTAGGAAAGAGTTTCAGTTATCAGTTTGCCAGTTCTGCTTCTCCCTTATTTAAGTGTCAGAAACAGAACAACATTTCTCTGCCTGCTAGTGAGAAAATGCCTTTCTCAGAGTTAATCAGATAGTCTGATTAAAGTCTTAATGAGTATCTTTTTTAAAATAGTGTATTCCACTAAGGAATCAAAAGCTTTATCAGCCTTTTAAAATTTGTTGGTTTTAATTTTGTGATTGATTTTAAATGGTTGAATTGTTTTAACTTTTTATATGTGTTTTAATTGTTTTATGTTAACCATCCAGAGACGAAAGTTTGGGCGGTATATAAATGTGATAAATAAATACATAAATAAATAATCACCTTTATTGCAAGTGTGGCCCGAATAGCCTCTTGCCATAATTATATGTCAGACACTGATCTGCCTTAAGTTCCCTGGGAAGTGACATCATGGGACTTTCCTCCCCCACCGCCCTCAAAAGCATCTGCTTGTGCTTTTTTGAGTTCTCTCTGGGGAGATTCTCCAATATTTCCAGTCCTTGCTTTCTGCCTCTTGCTGAGTTGACCCCCTACCATATTATTTGTTTGTTTGTTTATTACATTTATAAACCGCCCCATCCAGAGGCTCTGGGCGGTGTACAACTTTAACAAGACATAAAACCACACAATTCAAAACACAGTGCTAAAAACAATATAAAAACAATTCAAAAACAATTAAAACCATTTAAAACCAATTAAAATACTTTTTAAAAACAACAACACTTTACAAGCCTTGGAAAGCCAGGCCAAACAAATAAGTTTTTAGGGCTCTCTTAAAGGCTGACAGCGAACCTAAACTGTAGATATCTGCCGGGAGTGCATTCCATAGACCAGGAACAGCTACAGAAAAGGCCCGGTTCTGAGTCGCCACCAGACGCACCGGTGGTAACTAGAGACGGACCTCTCCAGATGACCTCAACAAGTGATGGGGATCATACCGAAGAAGGCACTCTCTATTGTCAGAAGGATCCAGGTTTTTATTCTTGGTAGTAGGAAACCCTGGTTGCTTGCTCTGTCCTAACTCCTGATGTACCCAATACTAGTGATGAGTGACATCACCCAGTCAGGCAAGGGAGTTCTTCTCACAGTAGGTTTTACTGTGAGTTTTCTGTGAGGCTTTACTGCAAACTCAAAATTATTCCCAAAACCCAATGCAAAAAGTAGATTTTTTTCCCCAGGATATAAATCAGGCTGCACTGTAACACACAGTGAAAAACCCAAATTGTGTGTGGTGCTCCCCTATAACTCGCAGGGACTTTGGGGTAAATCTGCCTGATATGTGAACACACACCCTCTGTTCCAGAAGAGATGTGAGCGAAAGGACTTTTAAAGCCTTGTTTGAAAAAACTTCCTGGTGGGAATCTGTTCATTGTTTTCACCTCCAGCTACAAGTCTGTATGGAACCTGTTTCTCTCCCCCCTCCCATTATGTGGTCTGAGCTTTCCCCTCACTTATGCCTGGTATAGAGCCATCACAGCATACCGTCTCAAGGAGGACTGGTGCTTCTTTCTGGTGCTTCTGTCATGGGTCAGTAGTACTGTAAAGACTACAGTTCCCAGTTCTCTTTGATTCTGGCAGGTTGTGGTGACTCCAAGTCGGACATCATGGATGGGAGGGGGGAAGAAATGTATCTCCACTCTCTCACTGCCACAACTGCAGCCACACAAAAGAGAAGTGGAGGAAGAGGACTCTTGGAAGGCAGGTCTTGCTCCCCCCCCCCCACTTGGATTAAAAATAGAGTTGGGAGAGGGAATTTCATCATCATGCTTTTCTCACATTGAAGACAACAGGATGATATTCCAAGATTCCACTTCTGAACTGCACTTGGGTAAAGTGCAGCAGTATTGCTTCCTAATACTGCCATTATCCTTTCTTTTATTCCAAAATGAACAAATGAACTTCTGCCTTTCCCACATTCCTTTCAGTAAATTCTATTCTGGATTTTATTCTGAATTAAGATCTGATTATCTCATTGTTTTTACCTCTGTTCCTTGCTTCTAAACTTCTGAATCTTATAGTTCTTAAGAAGGGGCAACTTGCAAATCAGGAGGGATGCTGGCTTTAAACCAGGAAGTGATGCCACTTCATTGAATGAATGTTCCACCACATCAAAAATTTCCTCTGTATGGACAATTAGCATATCAGAGAGGCGAGTTTGTTTTAAGGGTATGGAAAAGATGGCTATACATCCACTTCTATAATCATGTATTTTTAAAAACTTTTAAAAGAAACCCAATTTTGCTGCAATTTGTGTGTTTAGCAAAGCACCAAGAAGAAGCTGCCCACTCCAGTTACGAAGTAGTGCAGAGACTTATTGTTGCAGTTAGTCAAGAACAAGCATGGAGATTGTAGTGCAGTATAAAGTAAATCAGATTTATTAGGTTAAGTACATGTGAGATAGGAAAGACCTATCCTAACTATGAGCTATATAATGAATAGGAGGGGAGAGGGAGAGATGTTCTCATCTGCTCTCCAGGGAGAAAGGAAGTAGAACTGACTCACTACAGGAAATACCTGAGGAGTCAAGGCAGGGGTCATAGAGTAGAGGCAAAGCAAGGATAGGTAAGGGGACCCTCACTAACTACCTCTACTAACAATGCCCCTAGTGGTCATTAGGATAGTTGGTGTGAAAGGTCGATGCACTGGAACTCCATCTCCAACAAATTTGTTCTTGATAATAACTTTGGCTAGATCAAAAGTTACTTGCACTCTGGTCCAGATGTGATTGACTGCAATTCCCAAAGTCTTCAGTTGCAATGGCCTTTGGCTGGGGATTATGGGAGTTGTAGTCTGCCGCATTGCGGAATGCCTGTTACAGGGAACACTGCTCTAGTCTAATCAATTTCACATGTTATTTGTATTCCAAAAGGCATGTAGAATAGCTGAAACTCGGGAAAATGAGCAAACAGGTCCTTTTCCTTGTAGTGACCTTGCCCATTCTCCCATGCATTTGTTGAGTTATGAATCTACTGATAGTGGATCTGTGTTTGTCCGACAGTAGCAGTGAGAGCAAAGTGCTTCTATTTGCCCCAGAAAATAATCTGTGCACCACCTAAGAAAACAGAAGTGTTAGAAGTATGTAACAGAAGCCAAGTTTGTGGAGACTCTACAATGGAGTTCATCTTTCCAAAAGTTCTTTACTTCAGAAATATGTCCCAGAGGATTGTGCTGCCCCTTCTGCAGTCAAAGTACTTTTGGAAGGAGGAGAGAGCAGTGAAAATCATTCTCCCAGACCTACAAGCATGTTTGCCTGCTTGGCAACCTGCTGGGCTGAGCTCCATTGTATGGACACAGCTTTTCATACGCTCTTCTAACACTGCTGCTCAGAACATCAGCCACTATTCTCATCTGAAAGCGGAATTTACAGATGTGTAAAATCCAATTAAGCAGCCTTTTGATCCTTTCTAGATCTGCAAGCAGAGTATTTTGTGTATTTTGTACTTCCAAACATTTTATGAACACTGTCATGTCAATGTGTTAAATTTTTGTAATAAAGTGAAATGTACTTTAAAAATTTAGAACAGTACACTTCATTGTATTTAACACAAGTCCCTATCACATACTAATGAGGCAGGGCTCTAAATTAAGTTTCATTGTAAGCCCCTATGGTGGCATTGACTCCAGCAGATAAAATTCCCTTCAGTACTCTCTGCAGGTGCAGACTGATATCCATATGGCTCAATGCAAGTGTAGCACAGATTTCTCTGTTGTTGTCAGATTAACAGCATAGCCTTTGGATGGTTACCCTTTGGTGCTAAATTCTCCTTTAACTCAGGGGGTTAAAACAGCCTTGCACTATCCAGATGTTCAGTGCAATGAAAGATTAGCCATTCTTGCCGCCACTGCTTTTTTTCTTTTTCTTTTTTATTTCCTCCCCCCCCCCTTTTTCCCTTTTCCTTTTCTTTTTTAAAACTGATATTTTCTTTAGAAGCTTGCTTGGAGTGAGTTGGAGGAATTTCTTCCCTGAGGTATATCAATCAATAGGCTGCACTAGAAGAGGAGCAAAATGTTGAACAAGTAGACCAGAGCGCTATGAATTTGTTTACAGGGAATGGCTTCCCAAAGAATGAAGTATGCATCCCAGGGTTTCACTTTACCTTCTAAAACAGAGGCAATCTTTTCTGCTCAACAGACAAGGAGCACACTTCCCCCCACCCGACATATTCTTATTAATTTTAGGGCAAAAATGTCCCTGTTCATTTCAAACTGTGTATTAACCAAGAGTGATGGGTATTAGAAATATGGCAATATCAAATTCCCGGTTCCCATAAACAACGGCTTCCCAGGAGAGAAATGAGAAAGGTAGCCAAAGCAGATTCCACTCAGTGAATGCCAATTTAAAATCTACTAGCCCTCTCTTTTGTATACATGGCATGCTCAAGTTCCTGCTGTTCCAAAAGCCATTCAAGCATAGAATAAGTAGCATTCCAATGAGACAAACCTTCTGTCTCAGCTGATGTTTAACAAGCTGTTTTCTTGCTGTGACTGCTTCTCAAGGTGTGGGAGGCAGGCCTCACTAGAAGAGTTCGGATGGTTGCTAGGAAAGGTAGGTGCCGAAAGCTCGCAGCTAAGAACAAGGGACGGACCTGTTATGGAAGGAAATGTGTTGATGCTATCTTGCACCACCCAGTGGGAGAGCAACTGGCCCTATCTAGCCCCAGCACAGCATCCCTCCAGTGGCATTTATTATTCATTCGATTTCTATACCGCCCTTCCAAAAATGGCTCAGGGCGGTTTACACAGAGAAATAACAAATAAATAAGATGGATCCCAGTCCCCAAAGAGCTCACAATCTAGAAAAAAGAAAAAAAGAAAGAAACACAACAGACACCAGCAACAGTCATTGGGGATACTGTGCTGGAGGGGGGAGGAATAGGGCCAGTTATTCTCCCCCTCCTAAATAAAGAGAATTACCATGTTTAAAAGGGGCCTCTTTGCCCAATTAGCAGGGAACATTCATAGTTGAATTCTAACTCTGAAACTTTGCCCAACTTTGATTCTTTTCTTTTAGGTCTACAACCGACACAAAACTTCCAAAGGCCCAGCTTAGCGACTATATTTATAATTACCCTGCCACTTGCTTTCCTTTTAGGAAATAAAGAGGCTGTTCTCACGTGCAGCCTAACCTGGGCTAGGAACGTCCAGCCCGGGTTAGGCTGCTCGTGAGAACTGCCAGAATCAGGCCCAATCCCAGCACAGCAGCCCCGCCTAGCCCTGCTCTTTGCCCTGACTGTTAGCTGAGGTTAAGGGAGCAAGCGCTCCCTTATCCCGGCTACTTACTCGTGTCTAAGCATGGGATGCTTCCAGCCCGGCCACACAGAGAGAATGGAGCTTCGAGCGCCCATCTCCTGGGGGAATCCCCCAATGCATTGTGTGTGTCGTGTGGTGCATTGTGAGATTCACAGAGACTGGGATGAGTCCTGGCTTCAGATCAACCCATCCTGCTCTGCGCTGCGCAGAGCAGGGCTGACTGTATGGGAGGGTGCTGCATGCTTCCACCAACAAAACCACTATCATCTGTGGGGAAGGCAAGGTTTGAGAAGACTTCCCCCTGTCCACCCACCCGGTAGGTCATGTGAATTGCCGCAAAGTATTAGAGGGCAGTGTGACATGACTGTTATATTTGGGGGGAAGTAACACAAAAAGAACCTATATTCATAATTAATTTTTTTTTAAAAAAAACCTCTTGAATGTCAATTCATATGCAATATATGATAAATAATCATGACAGCCTTAAGTATTTCTTTTATTGTTTTGATGCTTTGTTCTGGATCTTCTACAGCTTCTTTCCTTTTCCCCAGAACATGAAGCTTGACTCATAGAATTCTTTCCTCCCCGCCTCCCAACCTTTTTTTTTTTTTTTTTTTTTGCAGAATGTCCATTGCTTGGACTAATCAAAACTGGCCACAGGATGTCACTATTCCTCTACAAACATACAGCAAGTTATATGTTTGTTTATTAAAGGGCAGGGCCTGGTATCTTACATAGCTGTTTCCGGACATAATCTGGGAACTTCTCCTTCACAAGACTTATTATATGAAGTGGGAATTCTGCAAGAAAATAATTGTTCTCATGAGGTTCCCTTCAACTGAGTTTTTACTGAAGAAGTTCCAAAGAGAGTATATGCCCTCCCTTTCATTAGCATATATATATTCATTTGCATCATTCTGACATGGATTTCTGGGAAAGAAATCCAGGGCCTGTAGAAATGTTACACTGCCACATGGAGGCTGTTTTATATGGCTTCAGCTGCACTGTATGAACAGGTTTACAACAGCCTCTCCACCCTGCTCCCTGTACTTTCTCTCATGAGGGAAGGCAGCTAATACTGCCACGATTTTAATTTGTCTAAAGCCATCTCAATTAGTGGCCATCACCTAATCCTGTGGCAGTGAATTCCACACAGTGGCTGACATCCTAACGAAGCACTAGTGCAATGGGGGATATGCTAGTGCTTCAGAGAGGCTCAACTAACCCACCTCCACTGCTAGCTTAGCAGTGGAGGCAAATTTTGATGACCTCCACTTCCACAGGAAGAGTGGCCATCTGTGCCATCCAGAAATATGTCCCTGAGAGTCATGCAGCTCTCAGGTACATATTTTCAGGTGATAGAGGGCTTCTGGGGGAAGGGGAGGCTTTGGAATTCTCTCACACACTAGCACCAGTGCAGCATTAATCTGGAATTCTGCAGAAACACTGGTGCTATACCACTCCTTTGTAAGGATGTCTTGATATGACAACTCTAGTGTTTGAACTAGGTGAGGAGAGCTGGTCTTGTGGTAGCAAGCATGACTTGTCCCCTTAGCTAAGCAGGGTCTGCCCTGGTTGCATATGAATGGGAAACTTGATGGTGTGAGCACTGCAAGATATTCCCCTCAGGGGATGAAGCCACTCTGGGAAGAGCAGAAGGTTTCATGTTCCCTCGCTGGCTTCTCCAAGATAGGGCTGAGAGATTGCTGCCTGCAACCTTGGAGAAGCCGCTGCCAGTCTGTGAAGACAATACTGTGCTAGATAGACCAATGGTCTGACTCAGTATATGGCAGTTTCCTATGTTCCTATGAACTATGGTGGCTGTTTCACATGTCACTTGATGTGGCATCATTGGGCAACTGAACATGTTTGTTTGAATTAGTTTCTCCTCCAGCAAATTACCCTAGCTGTCATTGTTGAATTTAAACTGAAGAATGAATGATTCAGCAACCAGGATGAGACCTATAAGTTAAAAGCAAAAATGAAGCAAATATAGATTGATAGTTTTCTCAGTATAATAATTCTAAGACTGACTTAGACAATGGGTGGGGCTAGACACCACATAGAACCTTTGTTTATTTTATCTAGTGATGGTTAGCGAGTAGGTTCAAACCTGTGCCAATCAAACTGCTGTTTATTTCAGGCAGTTACACTACAACCCAAAGCCAAGGTTTGAAGATTATTTGTTTACTCTAACCATGGTTGCGTGGTGCTTGAACCTGCAATTGTTGTTTAATCTTGATTTGTTTCAGAAGCTTTGTCCTCCCAGGGCTCTTGCATGGAGAAAAACAAGCCTAGATCATGGGAGGTAAGGATGCTAATCCAACTTTGTTAAACATTAGTTAGAACACATCATGGTTCTGGGTGATGGCTGAACCCACCCTATGAGTAAAAAAAGTTTAGTACTTATTATTACAGCTTCACAAAACCTTATAACTATTCTCCCCTACCTGTTCTTACCTGCCTAGCTTAATCACAAAATCTATTTCCAACAGTCTAGTGATACATTCACGAGATTACTGCAATTTGCTTCTTTGTGCTGATCAATCATTAGAGAAACACTGATTTGCAAACATATACATCCTGATATAAGAATCCCAAAATATATACCATACCCCAACTCTAAATAGCTTAGAAAAGACACAGAGGTCTTGTGTCCATGTTTTCAAAGTAAAAGGTTGCAGTGATTTCAGTGTGCATGCATGATTTTACATGAGGAATGTGTGTTATTTTCTTCCCCGACGTGACATTCCATGTAGGAACAGAGCATCATAAAGACTTGCTTACTAAATACTGTGCCCTAGTTAGGTTAAATGCCATCAAAATCTTTTTATGGTTTATCCACTAGATGGTACACTCTCCTTATCATTTTTGTTTTGTCATCTGCACTGGGGCATTTTTCTTAATATGATTTCAGTAAACCTTCTCTCCCACATAGTGCAAGATTTTATGCTCTGTGAGATACTTGGACATAACTCACACTGTACCCTCTCTCTATGCAAAAACAGGGCAATATTACTCCTTCAAGCCCTTGTCAAATCCATATTCTCACTTGACAGATCTGTGGTGTACAGGAATAATCAGCCAATAGAATAAGCCACTTTGCAAGGGGGGAATTTAGAATGGAAGAGTGGCAGAGGAGAGAGGGGTGTTTAACTCTTTCCTTGCCCACTATTTCTCCATTCCAAGTTATCCCAAGAACTTCCCCCCCTGTAGATTAAAAATGTGTGTTTTATATTTTTAGCTCCTAAAAATCTGGAATTGTTCCCTAGAGCTATTGTGGGGGGAAATGCTTGACTACATTTAAAAGCCGAGATAAATAGATAATGTTGATTGTTTGTGCTTTAATCTGATACTTCAGAGGAGGTTTATGTAGAAGAAACCTTTTTGCTAAGCCTGGAAACAGACAATAGAGATGGCATGCTAGAGATATCACTTCTTTTTCCTTTTGTTCCACTTGTCATCTGTAGTCAAACAAGTCATAGAGATTTTTGAAAGACTGCAAAAACCTGCAAAACCTGTGAACAGAGACAATAGTGTGATAAGTATGTATGCCAGAGGCAATGATGCCTCTGTCATACCACTTTCAACTTTCCAGTCTGAGATCATGCAGGTTTCCCACTTCTTCTGAAGCATTAGATGTGGCCATACCAGTTGTATCATACGATAATATGATGGGCTAGTGCTCAAATCCTAAGAATATTTTCTCTTTGTTCAGAGATTTTATTTCACAAGATGGTGATTCTGGAGCTGCGAATGGCTTATTTGCTTAAGTCACCTGGACTGTTTTACTAAACCTGTATTATTAAGGTTGCCTATTTTCTCTAGCAGGATTCCTACTACTAGTACCATTTTCTACTATATTCCTGAACATTCAAGCAAGTAGTGACAAGCAGAAATTTAGTGGATGCAGTTTTTCCCATCACTGCATCGGCATGCTAACAAAACCTTTGATTTCTTCTTTTAATCCAGCTGCCAGAAAAGGCTTAGAAACTCTACTTGCCCGACAAGCATCATTCTCAAACTGTGGTTGACTGTGGGCTACCATGGACCAAGGATATCCTACAGTCCTCAACCACAATGATGACAAACCTGAGAAGGAAGTGTGGCAAGCAGATATATAACAGGTAACATTTGTGGCTGACAAAATGAGCCATGGATACTTCTACCTTATTCCATAACTTCTCCCTGGTAGAATCACAAAATGTTAGAAGTCTTCTGACACAACCCCCTGCTCAGTGCAGAAAGCTGCTACAGCATCCCTAACAGATGAATGTCTTGCCTCTGGTTGAGAGGGAAGAGTGGGGTGACAAGCCGACATTAAGGCTATTCACATCACCAGGAGGGTGGGCCGGGGGAAGGCAGGGATGAACCTACCTTCCCCCTAGACAATGGTGGCTGAATTCTTTGGTGCACCAGCACACCCACATGATCGGCACTGCTCCCAGGAGCATGGACCAGTCAAGGCCAGGATTCATTTTCCTGGCCTTCAGAAATCCCATAATGCACTGGAATCCTCCAATGCGCTGCACGATGAGTACAGTGCATTGGGAGATTCCCCTGGAAGTCTGGCGCTCTAGGCAGCCAACTCTGTGTATGCTCAGGCTGTGTGCAACCTGAACATACCCACAATCCTGGCACTGGAGTTAAGGGCATGTTTACACCCTTAAACCCTGGCTAAAGGATGGGGTAAAAAGTCAGGCTACTCACGAGGGCAGCACCGGGATCAGGCTTGATCCTGGCATTGCACACAGGCAGCATAACCCAAGGTGGCATTTGATGTTGGCCAGGTTGGGTGCTGGTCAGGGGCCCATGCCACTGTTAGGCCAATCCCTCAATCCTCACTTCCAGTGTCAGTGCTATACCCAGCACCCAAATTACAAATGGGAGCACTACCCATTTGTCACAAGGCCTCAGTCTAGGAAATACTCTTATTGGCCAATAGGGAGGGCAGGAGGTGGAGCTGCTGCACCCTTCTCTTGACCAAGAACCTCATGCATCACCATTTCCTTCTCCCACCCTCTACACTGGCCAATCAGTTTTCTCTCAGAGGCCCCTACATTGCATTGGGAAGTGAGTAAAGACCTAACATGCCACAGGAGGCCCCAGCGCAGAGCCTGGCATTAGATAAACCTCCACTCCCCACAGTATGATCTCAACCTAGATCTGTCCTTTTGCAGCTGTATCTTTGTTTAAACAGAGAGCCCACCCTTCCAAAGCATGTTACTTTAAAATGCCTTTAACGTAATGTGTAATTTGGCCCTAAGTGTTGATCCTGTACAGCAGTTCTTTCTTGAGTTTTACAGAGCAGCTGAAAATGCTTCAATACTTCCAGCATCCAATTTGTGTGATACATAGTTGTTAATTGAACATTTAGGAAAGTTATTAAAAACACTCATTCTGTGCCGCATATGCCATCTTTATATTATTATTCTAAGGGGATCAAAGCTTGCTAATGCAACACAAAAGCCCTTCAGAGTTCTAACTAGGTCCTTTTCTTCCTTGGCTCATCTCATAGATTGCCATTTAAATGAAAAATAAATGCAATACTAATTATCGAGTTTTTCAATTTAAACTTGGGCTTGGTCAATTTACACAGATTAGATCAGAACAAAATATTTACTCATACCTCTAGTCTGCCCAATGCCATGTCTCAAGGTACAGAATATATATTTTTGCCAAAGAGTAAAGAGTGTTTTGACCATTTTACTTGCTGCTCCTATTTGCTGATTTTATGCTTTGACTCTTACTTGCTGCTCAGGAGTGGAGCCACCATTGCTCAGTGAGGTTCAGATGACTCGGGCCGCTGCGCTCAGGGGCCACACCTTGCACTCCTGCCACGCCCCCTGCATCTGATGTCAGGGGGTGGCCACGTTAGCAAACAGGGCCATGCACCCCATTTGCAAGGAAACTTCGGCCGTTACTGCATCTGTGGTATGGTGTGGAGCCCCTCTCTCTGCTTGCAAAAGCAGAGAGAGATGTTCCCAGCCAGGCTGAGAACCTAGTGCTGGCTGAAGCCTTTCAAAAAGGAAGCTGTGCAGCTCTGTTTTCTAAAGGCTTCAGCCAGCACTGGGTTCCCAGCCTGGCCAGGAACGCATGTCTCTGCTTTTGCAAGCAGAGAGAGCCACCCGGCCGCCGCCGAACTGCAAATGCAGCGACGGCTGACATTTACTTGCAAACGGGGGGCATGGCCCCATTTGCCAACATGGCCACACCCCCTGCATCTGACATCAGATGTGGGTGTGTCTGCAGTCAGACTCAGGCATGGCTGGGGCAGCAGGAGCCACCGGCTGCGGGCTGGGCAGGAGCCGCCTGTGTCCTCATTCCCCCACTGTTGCTGCTGCTATAAACAAAGCAGCTTACAAAATATCAGAACATAAAAGCATGATGACTAAACAGAACAAAGCAGCATAAAAATAGCCTAGGATATAACATACAGGTCTTATGTCATGACATATTATGGCTGCACATAGGTTTTCACTGCATGCAGCACTCAAACTGAAGCTCTTCGGGGACAGGAATGCCTATATTTAAATATTTACTGGTAGTTGAGGCCTACTGTTGACTGGGCAAAGTCATTCAGCATAGGTTACATTGCTAGGAGAGTTCAAGAAATGAAAGTTCAAGAAATGATTTTCTCCAGGGGGCCTCCTAATACTGCGAGGGTAATGTCTGTGGAAACAACAATATTGGAGTGCTTGACCTCACTCTCAAAAATGGGGTTAAGTTCCTTAGCTAAACAATCAATTCTCACAGAAAGAGTGGGGAGAGCGGCTGTTTAAACTTTAAATCTCCCTGCACATCAGCTAAGCGCAGGGAGGCGTAACATTTAAATAGCCCCTCTTGCCACTTCTCAACCGGCTCACGGGGAAGTTTAAAGAAGTGGCACAAGAGGCAAGAGTGGATGGAGCAGCCTGCACCTCCCATTCTACTTCATTAACTCTCCCACATCCAGCTGAGAAGTGAGGGGAGTGGCTATTTAAAATGTATACCAATTTAGTTAGTAGGGTGGGAAACTGCGAATAACCAAAACTAATCTCCTTATGATGACTAGACTGGTATACAGGGAGATGGCTGCCAAATGGGCAAAACGGCTCTTTGAGAGCCACCTGAAGTTATCCAGACATGGCTTCATGCCGCCAGGTATCAGAAGAGCTAATCTGCTTTGCAGCAGATTTGCAGCTGTTTAATTTGGAGGATTAAATGGACTGTTCACATAGGGTCGGCCACTCTCCACATTCCCTGCGGATCTTTTTTCCTCTGTGCTTGCTCCAGGTTTTTTCTCCAGCCGAGAAGAGGAGGCGAGGTGCGGCGTGGCTATACCTACATCACCTAATAGATTTCCCTGCTCCTTCTAGGGACATAGGAAGCTGCCATATACTGAGTCAGTCCATAGGTCCATCTAGGTGCTTTCCAGATTAGACCCTACAACGGGGTCAGGACATATATCGGAAATGTGCTTCCACACTTCCTGCGTCATGACACCACAGTCCCTATGCTGACAGCAGGGTGCCGCTCACATTTCCAATGCCTTGTTTCGAATTTAATTGCTACGAAATAGAGCTAGGATGTCATATATAAGGTGTGAAAAAGTTGCTGTTTTGGGGGGTTGTTAGTTGCTGCAAAACTGCTCCCCCTACTGTTTATGTTTTGAATGTGACTTGCCCGAAAGGTGGCATTTTGCTGCTGCTGAGCAGCTAGTCTGGAAAGAGCCCTAGCTCAGTATAGTCTACACAGACTGGCAGCTGCTTCTCCAAGGTTGCAGGTACTCAGCCCTATCTTGGAGATGCCAGAAAGTGAACTTGGAACCTCCTGCTCTTACCAGAGTGACTCCATCCCCTAAGGGGAATAGCTTACAGTGCTCACACTTCCAGTCTCCCATTCATATGCAACCAGGGTGGACCCTGCTTAGCTAAGGGGACAAGTCATGCCTGCTACCACAAGACCAGCTCTCCTGGTCTTATCTTATCTGTTTGCCCTCATTTCCCCCCAATCTCTCATCTTGGGTGAGCAGATTGGAGCTGGCTTTTGGGTGAATTGAATGCCTGGAATCCCTGCCCGTCACTTTCCCTTTCTCCTGTGTGCAAGAAGCTCCTTCTGGGTTAGCAATAATTGCCCCCATCATAATTGTCACCAACGTATGATAATCATCATAACACAACATGGGAGCAGCCAGACAGACAGACACCCTGTGGGAGGAAGAGAGCAGTGGTGGCTCCCTCCTGGCAGCTGGAGGATGGGCACAAGGAGCCAAGCTGAGCCAAGGGGTGCACCAGCTCAAGCAAGCCAGCAGGCTGCTGTGCTGCCTTTTGATTCTGCTCACACAGTCGGGGAGGCAGGCAGGCTGGGTGCGCTGGATCTAGCCCCTTGAGCCTGGCTGCCACCGCCCTGTGAGTTAACTAGGAGCACAGCGGCAGCAGGCATGGAGAGAAGCCTGCACCAGTTCACACAAACAAATTGTCCTCCCAACAAATGTGTTTTCCTTAAAATCAAAAGAACGATTATCTCTGGGCGCAAGATCATTTGTTGTTAATTTGATAGTTCCCATTTGTGCTTTCCTTAACTTCAGCACTAAGGAAGATCAGCGAGACAAATTGCCAAGCAGCATCCTCTGCAGACACTTGGTATATATATATATATATATATATATATATATATATATATATATATATATGAATGAAAGTGCAAGTTTTGAAAAAAGCTGAATTATAGGCAATGGCCCTGCCACACATCAATTCACAGAGAAGAGTAGGGGCATACCAGAAGTCTCAGGGTTTTTTGTGTGTTTTTTTAAGCTGCTGAAAAATAGAGGATTTTTTAATGTCAGACATAATTCGGGCTAAGCCAGAATGTGCAGCATTAATTCGAGGAAAACCAGAATTGTGTTTCCAGACAATGAGGGAGTGAAAGGGATTATTAAGGAGGATATGGAGGTTGCAGAGAAGCTAAATATATTTGTCTTCATGGCAGAGGATACTGAGCATATACCTTTTCGTGAACCAGGCTTTTTGGGGACGGAGGCTAAAGAGCTGAGTCAGATAGAAGCGAGAAGAGATGATGTTCTAAACTGTCTGGAAAATTTAAAGACAGCATCCGTCCAAGAGTCCTCAAAGAATTCAAATGTGAAATTGCCAACCTCCTTGAAAAAATATATAACTTATCCCTGCAATCAGGTTCTGTACTGGAGGACTGGAAAGTAGCAAATGTAATACCGATTTTCAAAAAGGGATCCAGTGGCAATCCAGGAAATTATAGGCCAGTTAGCTTAAAGTCTGTTCCAGGCAAATTGATGGAAAGCATCCTCAAGGATAAAATTGTTAAGCACATAGAAGAACAGGCCCTGCTGGTTGAGAACCAGCATGGCTTCTGCAAAGGTAAATTTTGCCTCACAAACCTTTTGGGGGTCTTTGAGAGTGTCAACAGGTGTGTGGATAAAGGTGATCCAGTTGACATAATATACCTGGACTTCCAAAAGCTTTTCAACAAAGTTCCTCATTCAAAGACTACAGAGAAAACTTAGCAGTCATGGGATAAGGGGACAAGTACATGTGTGGATTGGTAACTGGTTGAAGGTTAGGAAACAGAAGGTAGGTATAAATGGAAAGTTCTCACAATGAAGGGAAGTAAGAAGTGGGGTCCACCAGGGATCTGTGCTGGGACCAGTGGTTTTTAATTTATTCATAAATCATCTAGATGTTGGAGTAAGCAGCAAGGTGGTCATATTTGTAGATGATACCAAACTCTTTCAGGTAGTGAAATCCAAAACAGATTGTGAGGAGCTCCAAAAAGATCTCTCCAAACTGGGGGAGTGGGTGATAAAATGGCAAATGCGCTTCAGTGTTGGCAAGTGTAAAGTGATGCACATTGGGACGAAAACCCCCAACTTCAAGTATACGCTGATGGGATCTGAGCTGTTGGTGACTGACCAGGAGAGGGATCTTGGGGTCACGGTGGACAGCTCATGGAAAGTGTCGACTCAATGTGCGGCAGCTGTGGAAAAGGCCAATTCCATGCTAGGGATCATTAGGAAGGGGACTGAAAATAAAACTGCTATTATAATGCCCTTATACAAAACTATGATGCGGCCACACTTGGAGTCCTGTGTACAATTCTGTTCACCACATCTAAAAAAGGACATTGTTGAACTGAAAAAGGTGCAGAAGAGGGCAACCAAGATGATCGGGGCCTAGAGCATCTTCCTTATGTGACAAGGCTACAACACCTGGAGCTTTTTAGTTTAGAAAAAATACAACTACGTGGAGACATGATACAGGTCTATAAAATTATGCACTGTGTGGAGAAAGTGGACAGAGAGAAATTCTTCTCCCTCTCACATAACACTAGAACCAGGGGTCATCCCATGAAATTGATTGCCAGGAAATTTAGGACCAACAAATGGAAGTACTTTTTTTACACAATGCATAATCAACTTATGGAATTCTCTGCCACAAGATGTGGTGACAGCCAACAACCTGAATGGCTTTAAGAGGGGTTTGGGTAACTCCATGGAGGAGTGGTCTATCAACGGCTACTATTTGGAGGGCTTTAGGCCAGGACCAGCCTCAGAGGCAGGATGCCTCTGAGTACCAGTTCCAAGGGAGTAACAGCAGGAGAAAGGGCATGCCTTGAGCCCTGAACTCCTGCTGCCTGTAGGCTTCTAGTGGTATCTGGTGGGCCACTGTGTGAAATATGATGCTGGACTAGATGGGCAATGGGTCTGATCCAGCAAGGCTGTTCTTATGTGTGTGAACTGGTCTGAGTATGTGAACTGGTCTGAATCTGAGAAAGGTCTTCTGCTATATGAAGGCCTCTGCAACTTTGGGGTAAATCCGGCTGAAATGTGAACTTGCATCCTCCATTCCTGAGGAGATACAAGCTAAAAGCCATGTGTGTAGAGGTCCTTGTATATGTCATAGAATGTTTTATTAATGTGCTTGCAAAAGGGAAGTAAAAGAACAGTTTGAAATTTGTAGGATTTCAACTTCAAACATTATTCATTTTCTTGAGCAATTAGCATATATGGTAAATTTGAATCATAGTAAATCTGAATCTGAGAAAGAGTTTCTCCTTTTCTTGGGCATGATGTCATTTTGGAATCATGGATTTGGTTACTGAGTGTTAAAAGTCTGTTGAGAACAACAACAGTTAAAAATATTCTTCTACAAATAAAAATAAAAAAATTCAACATTTCCCCCAGTATATTCCAATGTATAAAGTGGTGCATTCAGCTAATTTCAGTTGTAGGATTATTCATGCAAAATTTGTTATATGTAGGTAATTGGGGAGTATGATATTCAGAATTTCTTCTACAAATACTAAAAAAAATATTTAAATTTACACCAAGCATATTCTGGCGGCTACTCGGGAACAGGCCTCTTTTGCAGCCCCTGGAATGCGCCCCCTGTTGAAATTGTTGGGAATTCTCTCTGGTAGGAGAAACCCCTTTTCATTATAGCAGAGTGCACAGAGGCACAACACTGCGGAATTTAGTTAGGCATGCGTGTATGCTAAGAGTAAAGTAACTTGGAGCCAGTTCAAAGTTTCAAATCAATATAAATTGTATTTGTTAGAGAACTCCATTCTAGATAGGAAAGTGAGGAGTTAGGATCTCTAATCTAGCTAGCTAGCTGGATGCAGATGGATTCTGCATCTCTGCACACATGGTCTCTGCACATATGCATCTCTGCACACATATCTGCACACATGCATGTTGCAAGGCAGAAGGAACAGGAAGAGAAAGGGAGGGGTAAGTGCAAAGCAGGAAGGAAGGAAGTTAGTCCGTAAAAGTAGCAATCTACATTCCAAAGGGATAGTGTCATAGCAGTAAAGAAGGGATGACCAATGTCTTGAACCTCTAGCCCTCTGAATCACTAGTCTGTCCTCCTATGTCATTGAGACAAGAGACAGCGTATAGTCCTTCGTTTCCAACACCCCCTCTTGATGTCTCGTGACTCAGTTCACAAGATTCATTTTCTCTCTCAGTTTTTCAAAGCAGGGTCTTGGTAGTGGCTTAGTGACTATATCTGCAAGCATTTCATTTGTTGGGCAGTAGATCAGCTTGATTAGTCCATTCTTTTGATGACTTCTCACTACATGGTACTTCACATCAATAAGCCTCTTTACATGCCTCTTTACAATAAGCCTCTTTGGTGAGCCTCTTTACATCTTCTTGTTTGGAGAGTTGAATGCAGCTTTGGTTGTCTTCATACACTGGTATGGGCTGTGGTACATCTATACCTAGATCTTTTCGTAGTTGACACAGCCATTGTATCTCGTGACAGCCCTGTACAGCTGATACATATTCTGCTTCAGTGGTTGATGATGCTGTTATGTCTTGCTTGGTGCTTGACCAGCTTATGGCTCCATCTCCATAGAAAATTATGTGACCGCTAGTGGATTTCCTTTCTGTTAGGTCTCCACCCCAGTCTGCATCTACGTATGCTTCTAGTTTTGGTTGACTGTTAGCTGGTAGTTTGAGCTTAAAGTGTGCAGTACCCTTTAGATACTTAACAAGTCTCTTAATCGCATTCCAGTCCTTGACTGTTGGTGATGCAGTCTTTCTTCAAAGTAAGCCAACTGCTGTACTAATATCTGACCTAGTGAGTGCACTAATGCATAGAAGCTTACCCAATGCTTCATTATATCTATGGCTATCAGATAGAGGCTCAGGATGATCTTCTTGCTTTATGTAGTTTACTTCCATTGGAGTTGGTGTAGGATTCACATCTTCCAGTCTGAGCAGGTTTATCAAGTCTTTAATTTTCTGTTCTTGGTTGATGAGGAAACTTCCATCTTTCTCTCTTTGTACTTGAATGCCCAAGTAGTGTGCAGTGTTGCCAAGTCGCTTGACTTCCACATCTCTGTTCAGATGATGCATTATTTCCTTGCTGTCATCTAGATTCTCATAGGCAAGAATCAAATCATCAACAAATGTCAAAATGTAAGTCCATTTGCCATCTCTGCATCTCGGATATAGAGAGGGATCTGCGTTACTTCTTTTGAAGTTTGCTTGAAGCAGCATATCACTTAGTTTGGTGTTCCATGCTCTGGCAGCCTGTTTTAAACCATAAATGCTCTTTTGCAGTTTGCATACAAGGTCCTCTTTGCCTTTCTCTAAGAAACCTGGTGGTTGTTGAATGTAAATGTCCTCTTCTAGTTTGCCATGCAAGAATGCAGTTTTCACGTCTAGGTATTCACGTCTAGGTATTCCTTTGCTAACAGCAGCACCTAAAAGGGTCCTTACTGTGGTGTATTTGACCACTGGTGCAAATGTTTCATCATAATCTTCTCCATATTTCTGTGAATATCCTTTTGCTACTAATCTGGCTTTGTAGCGCTGAATCTCACCATCAGCATCATGTTTGAGTTTGAAAACCCATTTGCAGCCTATAACTTTCCTCCCTTGAAATAACTTAGCAAGAGTCCAGGTTTTGTTTTTCTGTAGAGCCTCAAGCTCTTTAATTTCAGCTTGTTTCCATTTCTGGGCTTCTGGTTGTGGTATCTAGGATATTTCCTCCCATGATGAGGGTTCTGGTTGTTCCACCATTCTTGTGAGGTAGGACAGCCTCGGGGCTGGAACACCTCTGGTTGAGCGCATTGAACGCCTCACCTCACCCTCTGTGGTCCCTTCCATTCTCTCAGGTGCATCTGGTGGATCACTGGGGGTCTCTGTGTCGAGCATGGTTGGATCTGGATCTGCTGTCTCCTCCTCCTCAATTCCGCGGAGATCAGGAAGCATAATCCAGTCATCAGGTTGTTTGTTCTGGTTGCTTGATTCGATATAGGCCCCCTCTGAAGACGTAGCTCTTTCATTCTCATCGAAAAACACCGCTCTGCTTATGGTTATCTTGTTGGTGGCAGGATCCAGAATTCTGTAGCCTTTGGATTGTGCTGAGTAGCCTACAAAAATCCCTTTTGTGGCCCTAGCCCCTATCTTAGTCCTTTTTTTCCTTTGGGATGTATGAGTAAGCCGTGCTTCCAAAGACACGCAAATGCGTCATGGACGACTTATGACCATGCCAAAGTTCATATGGTGTTGTTCCTATAGGCTTTGTGTACATTCTGTTTTGTATGTATGTAGCAGTCATGATACCTTCTCCCCAGAGTTTCTGTGGGAGATGTGCATCCATCACCAAGCATGCATCTTACCATATCCAGGAGGCTTCTGTTCTTTCTTTCTGAGACTCCATTTTGTGATGGATTGTAAGCTACCATGGTTGATGCACGATTCTATGTTCTCTCAGGAACTGCTGTGTGGCATTGGACATATATTCTCCTCCATTGTCTGTGCACAGGATCTTTGGCTTCCACTCAGATTTGTTGCTTGCCATGGCCACGTACTCCTGGAGTTTCTCGAGCAGCTGTGATTTCTCCTTTAGTAGAAACACAACTGAATATTGTGTATAATCATCAGTAATTGTGAGAAAATATCTGAAATTACCTATGGTTGCTGTAGTGGTCCAGATGTATCGCTGTGGATCAGCTCTAGGGGTCTTCTGGTCTTCCTTTCACTCTGCTTAGGAAATGGCTGGTTAACTGCTTTGGACTCAAGACAACAAACACAGTTAGTCACAATGTCACATGGTACAAAATCAATGCCATCAGCTAATCCCCCTTCCTTCATGTTCTGGATTGACTCGTAGCTCCTGTGTCCCAGGCGTCTATGCCACAGTTGCAATAAGTTTTCATGCGAGCATGACTAGCAAGGTTCACTTCACTGGGCTGGCATGCCTCAGGTTTGGACTGGGCTGGTCTTTCTCTGTCTGTCTTTGATACAGGTTGCTCCTGCACACTGTACAGGCCTTTGCATTCAGAGCCTACAAGGCAAACTTCTCCATTCTGGGTAACAACACATTGTCCATTTCTAATAAACGGTTCACAGCCTTGTTTTTCTAACTTGAGGATATTGAAAGCAAGGAACTTGAGAAGTCAGGGATATACAAAACATCTCTCACAAAAAATTGTTTAACTGATCCATCCAATAACTTGCAATATAAAATTCCTTCACCTTTCTTCTTTGCTTTAATTGTAGTATTATTGCCCAAATGAACAATCTCTTCAGGAATATCAAACAGTTCAGTATAGAAACCTTAATGATTTTAAATATGGACCATCAAACCTGTGTCCAGAATAAACTTTTCATCGCCTTCCATCAGGGAAACACTGAAATTCTTATCTGAATCTCTTTCTGTAAAGTCAGCTTTCTTTGTCTGATTCTTGGGACAGTTCACCACTTCGTGGCCAAATTGGTTACACAGAAAACATCTAAAGGCATTAGTCCCAGTTGGCCGCATTCCAGGAGCAGTCTCCCTGCTGGTCCCCGTCTTCATACTGGAGATTCTGCACTTTCTTTCTCAAGTTAAAGGTGTATGCCCACCCCTTTTTCATATGCAAGGGATCTAGCTTGCTTAGCATTTCCTTTGAGGTCTCAAGATCACATATAGTAGAAAGATAATTTTTACTCACAGAAGCCGCTATCAAAGCTTGAGCTTTTGCATCTTTGAGTAGCCACATCTCTTTAGCAGTTTTCTCAGCAGCTGTGGTTCCATCTGCGGGGGGATCTTCTTCAGTGACTTTCTGTAGTCCTTCTGCACACAATGCAAGCCTCAGTCGTGTTTTCCATTCCAAGTAATTGTCTGGGTTCAGGATAGTCAGCCTGAGCTTTCCCTCTAGGTAAGTAGCCATCCTCACTGAGCTCCAAGAAAGGGCAGTTGCTGTAGATTAGCAATTCCAAGTGTCCATGGCTAGATCTCACTGGATCTCCTGGAACAGACTTAACTCTTTAGTTGCAGTATATGCAGCTCAAAATACTGGGCCCATAACTTGTTGGGAATTCTTTCTGGTAGGAGAAACCCCTTTTCATTATAGCGGAGTGCACAGAGGCACAACACAGTGGAATTTAGTTAGGCATGCATGTATGTTAAGAGTAAAGTAACTTGGAGCCAGTTCATAGTTTCAAATCAATATAAATTGTATTTGTTAGAGAACTCCATTCTAGATAGGAAAGTGAGGAGTTAGGAGCGCTAATCTAGCTAGCTAGCTGGATGCAGATGGATTCTGGATGCACATGGTGCAGGGAGAGGAGCTTGCATGTTGCAAGGCAGAAGGAACAGGAAGAGAAAGGGAGGGGGAGTGCAAAGCAGGAAGGAAGGAAGTTAGTCCCTAAGAGTAGCAATCTACATTTCAAAGGGATAGTGTCAGAGCAGTAAAGAAGGGATGACCAATGTCTTGACCCTTTAGCCCTCTGACTCATTAGTCTGTCCTCCTATGTCATTAAGACAAGAGATAGTGTATAGTCCTTCACTTCCAACAGAAATAAGAGCCTCCCCATCTCTGGCAACTTTTAAAAAGGCACTGAAGACACATTTATTCACCCAGACTTTTAATTAGATTTATAGTTCTAAATAATGTTAATACTGGGTTTTAAATGTTTTTAATCTTTTAAATGATTTTAATTGTTTATTGATTTAATGTTTTAGAAGGTTTTAATTGTAAATCACCCAAAGACACAAGTTTTGGGCAGTATAGAAATATTTTAAATAAATAAATTAAATTAAATTAATTCTGGTGCAAAGCATTCAGGTAATATCAGTGGCAAGATTGTGTATGCAAAATTTGGTATCTATAGGTTATTAGGAAGTATGACTATATCCCACACAAACCAACCAATTCTTCAAAATATACAATAGATTGATTACAGACATTCCTGTCACCGAAGGGTTCACAATATAAGTGCCACACAGCTTCTCAACATGTGGTACATGCAGTGACAGCCTGTGTGTGCAATCATGAAATGCAACTTTCTGCATGAAGCCTATATGTTATCTCCCACACAGCAGAAGTGACTTCCACCATGGAATTCTGTAATATTTGGAGCAATCCTAAGTAACTTTCATAAACAGCATGGGGAAAGAGGTTGGTCCATTACATGTACTGTATACGTTATAGAACAAAAATATAAATATGATTGAAAGAAATCAGTCAGCATCGTAGACAGCAAGTATTTTAATTAGGGGATCAAGTGCCAATTAATTGGTTTGCACTTTGTCTTTTATTAACTGGTTAATTAGCTAATAAAAAAATTAACATAATGATAACCCAAAGAGGTGGTACTTTGAGAATAATTGAAGAAAACAGTTTATCTTGACTCAGTAGCATAGCAATAATGCTCACTTCTGATGTTGAAACAAATGAACATACGTCAGGACCTGCTGCTGTCATGCCACCACCCCACACATCCTTTTTACCTAGAGCAAACAAGGATGCCTGTTCTCAGGAACAGGCAGCTGATGTTCTGTCCCCTTCTGTGAACCATATCAGCTGATAATGCTTTTCAGAGGTGTTTCAGTGCAGTCCTATGCTTGTCTACTTCGAATAAATCCTACTGAGTTCAATGAGACATATTTCCGTGCAGGTATATATAGGATTACATAAACAATCATGATCCTTTGCACAACTGCATATATGTAAGCATGTATATTACATTCTTAATAGTAGTATATGTAAGTTCTTTTAAATCAACAGAATTTACAAGTGCAAACTTGGTCACTGGGCAAAAATAAATATTGACTTTGTAACCATACAGGACCCCAGTCTAGATACTGATCATAACTAAGTTGTAAGAAGTGTGGCTTGTAAGAGTAAGGAAAGTTGCTTTCTCATTGGCCTCACAACTCTTCCTTGCTTTTATTCCCCTGGAGTGCTGGAGATATGTTGGTCCCAACCTATTTCTTCCCTTACTTTCAGTTAAATGACAAACATTTGTCCTCCTTATTCCCAATGTTTCTTCTTCTTGGATCACTCTGTGATAAAGGAGCCATTGTTGCAACAAGTCAGAAGCTTCTGATACCCCAAAATATAATATATAGTGTACTAAGAGAGCATACATGACAGTCCGTGCATTATTTTACTGACAGGTGTTTGAATGGATATTTTCTTCTCAAGTATGAAAGCACTAAATTAACTGAAGTCCCTTAGGGGGAAAAGGCTTATATGGTCATTGGCTTGCATCACACCAGACTATGGGAGGGGGGCTGAATGTTTGTACACAGAGGTGCACCTAGGTAATTTTGGAGCCTGGATCTAAAGGCCTTTGGAGGCCTCCCCCTTGCTGGACCCAGCTACCCCCAGCTGCAAATTAAGAATCATCCCTCTATTCTCATCCCACATATTTCTTTCCCCACTCCCCTCTCTGTCTCTAAAGCACCTGGCATGTCTATTCAAAGATTGTTGAAATAATTAAAAAAAAGTTCTTCAGAACTATTATTTTCTTCATTTATACAAATCTGCTCAATCAATTGACATTCAGATGATTAATCAACGGAGACATCTTCAATCAATTGACAGCCCTACTACAATCACTCTTCCTCCCATCTTCTTGACCACTTCTTTTCTGGAACAAATATTTCAGTAAAAACCATAGGTTGGTCAAGCAGAATGGTCTCAGATTGTCCATCTGCTGATGCCTGCTCTGGTTTGTTTACAACAACATAGCACATTGCAAATGGAAATGGGCACCCTTACTAGAAGCCTTGATAATGTGAAGTCACATAAAAGCAGCAGGAATGCTCCAAGAGAGAATGTTTCAAACTATCAGTCTTGATAAAGGCCCAGACAAACAGAAATGTCAGGTTTATATGTGTTCCAGCCACTCTCAATCAATCTACTTTACTATGTAGGTTACTGCATTTGCCATCCCCAAAGCCCCTCACCACTCTGCAGCTTTTTGCCCAGACTGATGCCATTATTTTCGTGATACAATTGTTCCGGGCAGCCATCAACATTCATTCTCATGGCACCAAACTGGTGGGCTTGTTCTTCTCTTTAGGCCTTTTCAAATAATGAAGAAAAAAAAACAGGGGAGGAGGGCTCTGCTATAGTAGCACTAGCCCAAACACAAGGATAATAGCACAATATCTGATCCCCTGGCAACTCCAGTGCCAGAGCGGGATGTGAAACTAAATTTTGAAAGGGGAGAAAAAGGGTTAGAAGTTGGTGGGGCTGAATGATCATTTGACACCCCCGTCTTCTCACTGTATTCTTCTCACTCTTCTTTTTCTTTATTTGGAGTGTGGAGCCAGGTTCAGTTGGAGCCAGCCTGGTTAGAAGAGAAATTGCAATTTCCCAGCAACTAAGTATTGAAGATTTTACCAGCAAATGCAATTTCCATATCACAAAAGTGCTGCTTTTGAAAAACCATCGTCTGCATCCCCCAAAGACTAAGAACATTAGAGCTTAAGTCAAAGACCTATCTAGTCTAGCACCCTGTTTCCCACAGTGGCCCATCAGATATCTCTGGGAAGCCCCAAACCAGGAGATTAAGGCACGCTCCTTGTCCTGCCATTGCTTTCCCACAACTGGTATTCGGAAGCATCCTGCCTCTAAACCTGGAGGTAAGATATAGCCATCAGGGCTAGTAGCCACTGATAAACTTGTCCTCCATGAATTTTTCTAAGCCCTGCTTAAAGCCATCTAAGCTGGTGACCATCACCACATCCTGTGGCAGAGAATTCCATATATTAATTAAGCGCTGTGTGAAAAAGTACTTCCTTTTGCCATGAAATTTCCTGACAATCAGTTTCACAGGCAGCTGACCCCTGGTTCTAGTGCTGTGAGATGAAAACTGTACATTCTCATGTCTGCACAATAAAATGGTTATTTTATTAATCTAGATCAGCACAGTTTGAAGGATTTTCTGAGTAAGACTATCTATATATTTTTTTTTAATTGCAGCTGGCATAGGCCAGAGATGTGATGATAATATAGGTAAGAACAGGGGCTTTTTCCCCCTCTCTCTGTAATATCTCATTCTAAAATTCAATAAATTGTGTATTATTTCTCTGTGTAAACCGCCCTGAGCCATTTTTTGGAAGGGCGGTATAGAAATCAAATTATTATTTCTCGTTTACACAGTCAGACAGGTGTTATTGACTGGTTTGTTTTATCCAGACATCGAGTCCTTCCCAAGGACCTGGGATGCCAGAATTTTATTGTCAATTGTTACAGATATCGTCACAGAATATAGGCTGTTCCCAGTAAAGCTGCTTTTTGTAATTGGCTGATGGTGATTTCTGTGGCCCCTATGGTGTTGAGGTGCTCTTCAAGGTCTTTTGGAACTGCATCCAGGGCGCCAATGACCACTGGGATTATTTTGGTCTTTTTCTGCCACAGCCTTTCAATTTCAATTTGTAGATCTTTGTATTTGGTTGTTGTTGTTGTTGTTGTTGTTGTTAGTTTTGATTAATACAGACCTATGTTGTTCACAGTGGACCTGACAAATACCCAGGGTGGGTTGCAGAATCTGGCTGAGAGTATTCTAGAGGGTAAAATAGATTTTAATTTTTTTTTTAAACGAACCTTGCAAAATGAACTCACCATGTGGAAACCTCTGACTAATTCTATCTACCCCCCCCCTCTACTTTTTTCCTACAGAAGTATCTACATCTGCCCCCATACGGCTAAATAGGTTGAAGAGAAAAGCAAAGAGTAAGGGTAGGAGAAAGAAAGAAAGAAAAAATGTTTTGACTCTTTTATTTTATTTATATATAGTTTTTATTTACTCTGTGGATCATTTTATTAATAATGCCATATGATTCCCTTGTCTGCAGATGTGGAATTCCAAGAACAGCAGCAACCCAAACATGAGACACTTGGAGGCTCCAACACGGAGGGCCAGCCACCCTACAAGAAGCTCAGAAGGGTCTGCCTGGAACCTGGTAAGTCCTTTCCACACCGCATGACACACACATTTGTGAGTTCAAAATCTCCCCTAGCAGTGTGGGTTTTACTCCAGACATGCTTGCTGAGCCCCCTGCCTCTGATCTATCTGTTTCAGAACATGAACCTAGGGTCCGTGATGAGCAGGTGCTGAATCTCCGTGCTAATGAGTTCTTGGCCATCATGTCGCGGGCTACAGAATACATGCAAACATTAATAAAGGATAAGGCAGATGCCGTAGAACGCATGACAGAGGCTGAGCAACATCGTGAGCAAGCAACACACATCATTCGAAAAGAAAAGGACCTGGTTAGGGATATTACACATCAGCTGCAAACTCTAATAAGATGTGGAAGCACAATGTGTGATTTTGTAGACAGAAATAAAAAAGATCAACCTTACCCTGTCTGCATACAGGCGGGGGGAGGGGCCATGTCACACAACAAGAGGGTTCCGAGGATGCTCCTGATTCTGATATGGTGTCTGAGCCCCCCGTAGAGCCACATAGTGTTGCCGGCCATCAGATTACAGCCCCCAAGCAGTGTGGTACCCACAATGGGTCCTCTCAAGGAGGCATGGCATCTGATGTTGGCATTGCAGTGGATTCCTAACCATTTTCTTCTGAAGAATCAGCAGGCTGTTCTGAAGAACCCCCACCCGTGGATCTACAGTTTATTCAACGTTATAATAGGAACTATGCATGCTTTAATGGGGTTGAAATGTATTATGAATTCAAGTTTGTGAATTTGGACAGAGTACACTCCTTTTGTGATGCACTATTGGGGATGTATTCTGCTGTTCAAAGGGTTCTGGACAATATAAACAACCATATAGAACCAGGGGACTTTGTACAGCTCAGATTGCGAGGGCCAGGGATTTCAAAGCCCCTTTACTCTGCAAGGAGGCTGTCAGGGCATCTGAATGCTGAAACTTTCTTAAGTGCTATGTCTAACCTGCTTCAAAGTTATGCTCAAATTTTAGCTGATGGTATATTAACACTGGCAGTGATTGTCATTACACCCCCACGAGGAGCTGGCTGCAGGCATATAAAATCAATACCCTATAACAGCATTATACAGAAAAAGAGACTGCACCTGATAGATGTCCCCATGCCTAATACAGCACTCTGCTTTGCAGCAAGTCTCATGGCTGATCTAGATGAGAGAGCTACTGCTACACAGATAAAAGAAGCGGCAAAAAAGCTGTACAGGGATCTTGGGTGGGGTGAGCAAAAAGAAGTGTCTATGGGAGATGTGAAAACCATAGAGATGCACATGAAGGTCAATATTGTGGTTGTGCAATGGGAAACTTCCGGATGGAGTGTTTTTAAATCTCCTGAACAGAAATACCTCAAAACTTGTTTTCTGTTACTTCATAATGCTCACTATTATGGGGTTAAGAACATCAAGGGATTTTTTGGCTCCAGAAATTTTTGTTATGTCTGTTACATGCCCTATACACACAGACATGACTGTTTGATGAGGTGTCACCGCTGTTTGGACACCGGGTGTGTAAAACATGTAGGGCGAATAATCAGATGCCCCAAATGCAAGATGCAGTGTAGATCACAAGACTGTCTAGGAAGGCATAAGAAGCTCTCTGCAATGGGGCAGGTAGAATGCACCCCACGTGAACTATGTGATAAGTGCTTCCGTTATGTCGAGGCGGATCATGAAGATGAACGCCCCTGTAGGGGAAAAGAGTGTTGTTTATGCTATGAGTACCTTTGCCCTGGGGAAGAACACGAGTGTTACATTCCACATTTACAGTACCCCAAGCTATCAGTAAAATATGTGTTTTATGACTGCGAATGCAAGCAGGAGGATGGGTTCCACGTGCCAAACTATATTTATGCCAGGGCATTTGTAGGGGAGCCTGTTGAGCCTGTTAAAGCATATCAAGAGAATCAGAAAGGCTGGAAAAAGCGGGGCCCCCAAGGGAAATATTGGGAATTTAAGGGGGACTCATGTTTGAATGAATTTGTAATAAAATTTACATCAGACAGTAGCTTTATGGGGTGCCAGTTTATAGCGCACAATTCGAGGGGGTAAGGCGGAATTCTCATCTTGGGAGAGCTAATCAAAGGTCTTGATGTAGATCTGCTCGATTGGGGGGGGAACTACTATGTATAACAGTTAAAAATAATGACATAAAATTTATAGATTCCCTATGCCATCTACCCATGGCTCTAGCAAAGCTCCCCAAAGCTATGGGTTTTCAGGGTGTAAGGGTTATTTCCCACATTTCTTTAATAAAAAAGAAAATGAGAGGTATATTGGGAATATGCCAGAACCCATGTACTATGGTGTGGACGCTATGAAGCATGCAGATAGGGAAGAATTCATGAAGTGGTATGAGGAAAACAAATCAAAGATGTTTGACATGCAGAAGGAATTGGCCTATTACTATCAGAAAGATGTAGACATCTTGATGCAGGCCTGTACGAAATATAGACATGAATTGGTTGAGATGACATGGGATGTACTTGATAAACCTAAGGGGAAGAAAACTGTCAGGGTGCTGGTGGGTATCGACCCCTTCCAATACCCTACACTTGCTAGTGTGTGCTTAAGAATGTACCATTACAAGTATCTGAAGGGTAAAGAGATCGCCATAATTACCATAATCAGTGCAAAAGATTCTCAACTCTGTCCATTCAATGGTTGGAATACATGGCCCACAGGGAAAACATACATATTCAGCATGCTCTGAAAGGGGGTGAGTTTAAGGTTGATATTCCTCAGGAGCTGCAGGAGGCATCAGGGGGTGTTAAGGCATATTATTTAGATGGCTATTCTGTGAATGGGGGAAACAAATGTGCTTTTGAATTTAATGGATGTTTTTATCACGGGTGTCTAACCTGTTATCCAGCACACAGACAACACCCTATGATGTCGGAAACCTATGGTTTTCTCCACAATGCTAATGAGAGGAAAGCAGATGTCTTAAAATGATTGGGGTTTGAAGTCCACTATATATGGGAGCATGAGTGGACTGATATGGTCAAGGGGGATCAGAAGGTGATAGATTTTCTGAAGCAGCGGTAGTTTCCAGAACCTCTGGAACCTAGAGATGCGCTGTTTGGGGGCAGGACAGGCTGTGTGCGTCTGTATTATGAGGCGAAGGAGGGAGAACAGATTTATTACTTGGATTTTACCTCTCTCTATCCTTTTATTATGCGAAATCACCAGTTTCCTATAGGCCATCCTGAAGTAATTTATGATGATTTTAGGCCACTCTCTGAGTATTTTGGAATTGCCAAGGTGAAGGTTTACCCACCACACAGTCTCTTTCCCCCCCGTCCTACCTGTCAAGGTGAACGGGAAGCTCATGTTTCCCCTGTGCAGGCTCTGTGCAGACTCACAACAGCTGGAGCAATGTAGCCACAATGATGAGGAAAGGGCGCTAGTGGGTACATGGTGCACCATAGAATTGGAAGTTGCTGTGGCTAAAGGGTACAGGGTGGCACAGATCTATGAGGTTTGGCATTTTGAAAAGAGGTCTGACAGACTATTTTCAGAGTACGTCAAAACATTTCTCCGGCTGAAGCAGGAATCTTCTGGTTACCCTGCAGAGTATGTTAGCAGGGTGGACAGACAGAGGTACATTGATGAGTATTATAAGAAAGAAGGGGTGTGTTTATGCCCTGAGATGATTGAAGCAAACCCTGCTAAATGCCAAATAGCTAAGCTTTTCTTAAATTCCCTGTGGGGGAAATTTGCTCAGAGGGCAAACCTCCCTAAGACCTCCATAGTGAAAAAACCAGATGAGCTTTTCCAATACCTCTTTTCAGATAGCTATGAGGTCTCTATGTGTGAATTCCTTGATGATGATACATGTTGTGTGTCTTGGAAAGATGCAAAAGAACGTATAGTTTCGCCAGGTAACACAAATGTTTTTCTAGCGTGTTTTACAACATCGTATGCACGTCTGCATTTGTACTCTATCATGGAGAAACTAGAGGAACGATGCCTGTACCATGACACAGATTCTGTGATTTATGTGTCTCGTGAGGGGGAGTACAATCTTCCCCTTGGAAACTTTTTAGGGGAGCTGACAAATGAACTGCCGTCAGACCAGTACATAACAGAGTTTGTGAGCACAGGTCCTCAATCTTATGGCTACAAGCTGTCTGGGGGTCCTTCGTGTATAAAAGTCAAGGGGATTACTCTGAATGTGTCTAGCGATCAAAATATTAATTTTGCCAGTCTGAAAGATCTGATTTTTGCCTACGTTTCAGAACAGGATCCTGCACGCGAGATCATGGTAGAGCAGAATGGTATAGTTAGAAATAAGAAGAGATGGCAGATAGAAACACGGCTTTTGAGGAAGACACAGAGAGTGGTATTTGATAAGTGCATCATCATTGAGGATTTTAAGACTATACCATACGGGTATTAAAAATGGATGCTCGCTGGCAACACCCCTTCTCTGCCATCCTTGCAGGACCTAGTAACTGTGGTAAAAAAAAAATTTCTTAAAAAAAATGCTGGACAATGCACACAGTGTGCTATCTGTGATGCCTGAAAAAATCGTGTGGTGTTACTCTTGTTAGCAGCCTTTGTACAAACAAATGCTCTGTAAATACCCTATGATAACATGTGTAGAAGGTATGCCTGAGAAAATTGATGATGATGACTTGTTACCCCCAAATAAAATCTGTTTTCTTGTTCTGGATGGCCTGATGAGTGCTTCATCTGACAGTCAACAAATTGAATGCGCTTTCACGGAGTTTGTTCACCACAAGAATCTGAGCGTTTTTCTCATCACACAGAATGTTTTCTACAAAGGGAAATCTGCCTGTACCATAAGCCTTAATGCCAAGTATGTGGTGCTCTTTAAAAACCCGAGGGATAAATTACAGATCATTAATTTGGCATGCCAGATTTTCCCCGGGAATGTCAAGTATTTCACAGAGGCCTACCACGATGCCACACGGGAACCTTATGGTTACTTAGTTGTAGATTTAAACCCTAGAACTCCTGAGAATTATAGGCTCAGAACAGGTCTTTTCCCTCCTGACTGGTCTGTCGTATACATCAAGAAAAAACCAAAGGGGGGATACAAAAGGAGGACACACTGATGCTTTCACAGGTATTCCTGTTAACCCACTGCACTGAGACATGTCTACCTGCGTGAAGAGAAACCTTGCCCTCTTAAAACTCCTTATTAAGGCCTCACCACATCAGAGGAAGGCCATACTATGTGCAGCTTCTGATGATTTAATATCAGCCATATCCAAGATTGCCCTGAACACCTTAAAAGGAAATATTCCATTGTCTCCACACCAAGTGCGTGTGCTAAGAAAAAAACGTGGATTAATTAAAAAGCTGAGTAACAAGCATGTATCTCTGAGAAAGAAGACGCTTTCGGTCAAGCAGTCTGAAGGTTTTCTTGCACCGCTGTTAAGCATTGCAATTCCTTTGATAACAAGCCTTTTAACCAAACAATAATGGAGTATGTGGAAAAGATGTACTTGGTCCCCAAACACCAGCTAGATCTGCTAAAAGGGAACCCTCCTCCTAAGGAGGAAAACATCAGAGCTGCTACAATCTACGCTTTAGACACTGAAATGCAAAGTGTTCTTCAGAGGTCTGACTTAACAGAATATGAAAAGGCTAAACTTTATTAGGGTCTACTTCAAAAATATGTAACACATGTGAGGCTGGATGATACCGAAAAGGGAAAACTAAACCTGTTTCTACCACAACCCAAGATGCCTGCTGCTGAAGTTCCACATAGCTCTGACCCCTCCTTTCAGGAGATCTTGGACACTTTACCTGTTCATGCACTGCATTCCAAACGCTTCCCTAAAGGCTAGGATCTGTTCATGAGTGATTTGGCAGAGTTAAATGTCCCTACCTCTGTTGCAGGAAACCATACCAGCAGGGAGTTTTTGGAGCATGTGAAGAATCCTACCCCTGCAGCTAGCCCTCTACCCTTAACTCCTACACCCAGGTCTTCTAAAATACCCGTGAGAACTCACTGGCTCCAGTTGTAACTCTCTCTCTATATATATATATATAACACAAAAGTGTCAAATAATTTTTTTCTCTGAAATATATTTTACAGGCTGGTAGTTGCTGCTTTGCGGGTAAGGAAGACACAAGCACACACACACATACTCTTTTTAAAAGCCTCAAGGCTTATTTTATTGTTCTGTGAAAATCAGTACAAGATCCACACACTTGTGTGTTTTGAAAACAATTTGGGGCATGTCTGGGCATGCATTTCTTTTTCTTAACATACAGCTCAACCATTTGGTCATTTCTTTCTAAATCCCTGGAATACAATTCTTGAATCTGCTTAAATGTTAAACCGCTACCCCTCTGCTGTAGAAAGAACACACAGTCGTAGCCGCAGGTCACAGAATCAGGAGCTTGGAGCTGTCGGGGTTGAAAGACTGTCTTAGAGGCATCTTTTCTTTTAAAATTCATTACAACATTGGGAAACCGTGGGTGATTTGGGGGGTGTCCATAAGAATAAAAAAACTCTCCCTGGTTGTCCTCTGTCAGGTAGATGGCTAGCCAGTGCTCTCCCGGGAGGTTATGGGGGTATGTGTTCACTACAAGACCCACAGGTCTTTGTAGCAGTCTCTTTCTAGGTAACCAGTCACTAGGGAAAACTCCAAAGAAAGTCTTTTGGGTGCAGGTGCTTGCAGACAGTACGCGTGTTAGCTGTATGCTATCCATATTACATATAGTTAGCAATAGCACTTACATTTATATACCGCTTTATAGCCAGAGCTCTCTAAGCGGTTTACAATGATTTAGCATATTGCCCCCAACATTCTGGGTACTCATTTTACCGACCTCGGAAGGATGGAAGGCTGAGTCAGCCTTGAGCCCCTGGTCAGAATTGAACTTGTAACCTTCTGGTTACAGGGTGGCAGTTTTACCACTGCGCCACCAGGGGCTCTTGAACAGTACATCCCTCCTGTGGTTTATCTCGATGATGTTGTCAAATACCACATACACAATCATACTGATGGTCAGTTGAAGTGCTCTGGCAAAGCGTATTTCGGCCCTCAGGTTCCCTGTTTTAATCAGGGAATAGTGACCCCCACATTCTTGGTCAGGCGTTAGATCAAATGCAAACAGTGTGTAGCCTTTCCCATATTCTTCCCTATTAATGAGCAGGGGTCTGTCTTCTAGGTGCTTGCCAGTGGCCTCTACCAACCCCATATATTCACGGACATAATTACATGCTGCAAAATCTGGCTGGTAAGGTTTCATGGGGACTGGAGTACTATCCATATAGAGGCTGGCAAAGTTAATGTCATAATGCTTGAAATTAAAGGGATTTTTGGTATATGACCCACTGAATGCATCGTTATCCACAAACCCAATGATGACAGTTTTTGGCAACTGTCCTAAATACAAATTTTCCTGGTTGCAGACACGACTTCCAGCGGGGATACTGAACACTTTCATACTCACACAGTCCACCAGGTATTTTGCATTGGCTGTGAGCAACACCTCCACATGTGCTAACCGCACAGCGGGGTTCAGGGAACATTTCTTGATAAAGAAGGATGCCCACAAGATTTGCAGCCTGTAGCGGGGGTTAGCTCCACCTGCCATCAGACAGAATGTGTCCTTGTTATGCATTAGTTTAATTTTCACATCTACACTGTTTAAAAGCAGTTTTTCTTGAAACATAAGATCTGTGTGTAGGTGTCCCAATAGGTCCACCTTCCGACTTTCAGAAGTAAAGGCGGCTCTGTCAACAAACCCATTGTTCGCTCCATCTAACGCCATTATCTCGTGAAACCCTGGGGCATCCTTATAAAATAAGCCCGCTGAAAACTGTGTAGATAAGAGTGGCCTCACTGTAATTCATCATCGCTTCAATGAAAGCCCGATAGGGGTAGGTGCTACTGCTCTGACTGACAAGACGGTCTCCCAGGGTCACATCCACCTGTCTAAACATGGCTGCTATTGGGTAGTTCACTAGCCCCACAGCAGAATCCTGTGCCAAGTTGGTTCCATCCTCCTTGACAATTTTACAACACACATATAAAAGCGTGTTAAATCCAGGTAAAAATCTCCAGCCCCAGCAATGAAAAAGTCCAGAGGTGCCGTATCTGTCAGTGCGGTAAGCGGTGGCACCTCAACATATACGCTTCTCTCAATACTTGTTTGTGTTGGTGCGATTTGGAAAAGGTCCAGTTCTGATTTCATGCATTCTTCGGAGCTGCAGTGTATAAAAGCCATTATGACTTAAAAGATGTCACCGAGAGCATGTTTCCTCTTCCCCTTAGGATGCCTTTGAAGCTTCTGAGGCTTTTTTAGGCTCACCCCTTTTCTTTTAAGAGGTTGGGGAGGTCCTGATAGCTGCACACGTGATGCTTTTCATTTACTTTTGATATACATCAATCCTGACCCCCCTTGTGAGAAAGAGGCATGATCCATCTTGTTCAGAACTGCCTGGGAGGCGTGCCCCACCATGTCTTTAGCAATGCCTCGCGCTGCGGTTTTGATGTGTGGCTTAATGATTTCCAGACTCCGTCTCAAAAGAGGGACAGCTTCCCTGAAAAGGATCCGAAATATACCACCAATTCCTGCCCCATACATGACCGGGGGCCCCATGAAGCCAGGAAGGGCTCTTCCAGCTTGGGCCCTGTAATAGTTCTTGTAAAGGGTGGGGTCACCATAACTTTTCAGAATTGGCTTTTCTTTTCTTTTCCCTTAAAGTTGTAGTCCTCTCCTGGGGCGAAAGTGTAGCTTAACAATAACCTTGCCAAAATGGAATGGCACACATTTGTCCTGGTCCGTCTTTATCTGAACCATGATTGTGTCAATGTGGTGCTTGCTCACAGAGATGTAATGTGGCTTGTCATAAACAATGTTAACACATTCACCGTTCAGCCCCTTCACGGTAATACTTCGCAAAAGGGGGACATGGTGATCTCCCACGATCTGATACTCTACAATGTCTGTATAAACAAACAGAGTGTTGAACCCCCCTGTTATGTCAGCAGGGAAAGGGAATCCTTTGTGGGTGTATCATGAACAAACAGAGTTTTGACCCCACCAGCTATGCTCGATGGGTAAGACAATGCTTTTGGCTGTGTGTCAGGAAGGAGTCCTAATATGTGTGCTAATTCTGCCCCAGCAGAAAAGGTGAATGCATTGTTAGGACTCATAAACTGAATATTTCTAGTAACAGAGTCATAAAGCAGGGATGCCCCCTCTAGAGCCTTCTGGGTGCTGGTGATTTCATTCATATCGTGCAGCAAATCGGCAATGCAAGAGTAATACCCCTTTCGTAAGTAGAATGTCCATTTCTTTAACCCCTTGCTATATTGAAAGGGGGTATCTGTCGTGATGGTGTCCTATGTGCACAGGTACTGTATCTCCAAGAGCCCCACTTCCCACTCCCCGGGAAGATCCAGCAGCCTGGCTAGTTCGATGGTGAAGTCTGAGCTAGTGTTCTGTGGAAATGCCTTCTTGCTGGCGTTACTAGGGAGCGTAATGTAAAAACCCCTATCACCCATTGCAGAGGTCTGAAGCAGGCACCCAACTATTGAACTTGTCAGGCCACCCTACCCACTTCACTAAATGTCATTTTACTTTACCACGCCCTTTTGTAGCTAGAATTTTTTCGACCCTGTACAGTTTGTCCTCTCCTGCTTTAACTTTCTGTAATTCTTCATGATAGAAGCTCCCGAGAACTGGCTCACCCATGTAGTCTTTTAGCAGATAGACCGTCCGTTCAGCTTTTCTGATGACTCGGTCCACTATAAACAATTCTGTGGTGTAGTTCTGTTCATAACCTTTCTCAAAAACCCCTTTAATTTTAGAAATCCTGACGTGATCTCCTTTTCTTAACACTGGAGACTTTGCTTTTTTATGGCTACTGCGGCCATAGACTCTTCTCCAAACAGACAGGTCGTTGCTGGTTGTGACATCTACCGGCCTGCATTGTATGGTTCTGTGAAAGCTGTGCTTATAGCTCTTTAGGAGCTGAGGCAGGACATCAATATACTGGAATGTGTTGTGAGCAGTAAAATACCTCCACATACGTGTTTTCAAGGTTCGGTTCAGTCTCTCCACAAGAGCAGCTTTGACATCATTGTTGGTGACAAAGTGGTGAATACCTTGCTCCTTTAGCAGGGCCCCTACAGGCTTATTTAAAAATTCCCTCCCTCTATCTGTCTGGAGCTTGCCAGGCTCTCGGCCTTCTCTGAAAATAGCTTTAAAAGCACCGGCCACTTCCCTCCCTGTTTTATCTTTTAGAGGTACAGCCCAGGCATATCTAGATAGAATATCCACTACAGTCAAAATGTACTTGTAGCCATTGTTGTATTTACAACACTGTTGCATGTCCACTAAATCGGCCTGCCATTGTGCATCCACCCCTGAAACAACAGTCTTGTTTCTTTTAAAATGAATCCTTGCAGGTCTGTGTAGAGTGTAAGCATCCTGCTCTGAAAGCCATGCCTCAACATGCCTTTTACGCAGCTCTTTACTATGCTGTCTGGCCTCTTGAAATAGCGGGTTTACACCTCCAAAACTCCCCACTCTCCCAGGAGTGTAATATATTTTCTTTAGAATTTCTTCGGGCCCTGCCATGGCTCTGTTTAACAAAGGTATGAACACACATATTTAAAACAAAATTCTTTTATTGGTCCCCATCAGTACACGCACAGGAAATGCAGGACACATTGACATCCCTGAGGTGCATGTTCTCAATCCCCCGTACCTGCACAAAAGAGGGGAATATTTTAATACTGACAGGTAAAAACACAGGCAAACAAAGCAAGGCAGATTAAATCCCCTCCAACTCACCATCTTGTCGGTTTCCGCAACGGGGTCTGGTTCTTCAGGCTTTGTAAGCACAAGGTCATCCATGGTTTCCTCCTCCTCACCACTTTCAGATGATGAAGTAAAGCACACAGCCCTACAGTAAGCGGCCCATGGTTTGGTGGAGCTTGGGGTCAGGCAATCACAAGATGACCAGTCTTCGCTCGACCTGCAGCACTTACGCTCACAATAGGATACCCTTGACCTGGATGACAAGTAAGATTCGCACCCACACTCATCTGAATAAGTATACTCTCCACATGAGCTATCACAACAACGCTCGTCGCACCATGCAAATTGGGGTCTGCTCTTCACCCATTTCTTCTTCTTCCTATGCCACTTTTGTTTCACAGGCCCTTCTGTTTCAGAATCTGATGAACACACGTTTCCCACTTTGGAGGTAGTAGATGGAGGCTCTCCATCTTCAGTTTCCATGGGGGTTACAAGGCTGGTGTTACAGCGGTCGCAGTCACATTCTAGTCTACCATCCTCATCCATTGGCTCTGCTGCAAAGTTAGTTTCTGGAACCTCAGCAGCAATAAGGGCATCCATCTGGTGGGTTTTCATACCAGTAGGAGGGAAGGACAGACTCCGCGGTTGCATAGGCTTAATCTTCATGGGTGCCTGTGGCAATGATGGGTCAGTGGGGCGCGGTGGAGTCCTAGCATCAGCCATCGTCTCTGTACAGTTGTAAAATGGTTTCCCTCTAAACACACCGCCCCCTAGTCCTGTTCGTAGAGGGATCACTTGACCCCGTTTCAGCCAATAAGTTACACAAAATGGCCACCCGGTCATTATCACGCCTGCGCACACAGACCTTTCCGGGGTCTGAAACCTGTTCCCATTGGTCCAGGGTGGCTAGGCATGTTTGTAGAGGGGTCACAAGCCCACCTTTGGGACATGTCCGGACATATTCTGGGGGGTAGGAATGGGAGGTGGGGGCCAAACTTCCGGGGTGAGGGTGTACCCCTACTTCTGACCCTTTCTGGCCACGTGGGGGTCTCCTCTGACCATTTCCGCTGACGTATTTCCGCTGACGCATATCCGGTGACGCCAGCGCATTTTGACAGCTGCACGCCCCGCCCCCTGTGACATCACTATGACATCATCCTCCAGCCACGTGCATTTGTTTGTAAACAAAAGCACGTGGCTTTTGACAGCAAGTATGTCTCTATACTACTCCTGTTGCTCAGCCAGTTACCAAACCACACATTAACCTCTCCCATGACTGCTAAGTTTTCTCAAGAATCTTTGAGGATGAACTTTGTCAAAAGCTTTTTAAAAGTCAAAATATACTATAACAATTACCTTTAATCACACGCCTGTTGGCACTCTCAAAGAACTCCAAAAGGTTGGTGAGGCAAGATTTACCTCCTTCAGCAGGGCTTGTTCTTATATATGCTTAACAATTTTATCCTTGAGAATGCTTTCCATCAATTTGCCCAGCACAAATGTTAAGCTAACCAGCCTGTAATTTCCCAGATCCCCCCAGATCCCCTTTGAAAATCAGTGTTACATTTGCTACTTTCCAATCTTCTGGTACAGAGCCTGATTGTAGGGATAAATTATTTTTGCAAGGAGGGTGGCAATTCACATTTGTGTTATTTAAGGACTCTTGTGATGTGTAATTTTTTAATTTTTCAAGACAATTTAGAACGTCATCTTTCGTCACTTCTATCTGACTCAGTTCTTTAGCCGCCGTCCCTGAAAAGCCTGTTGAGGAACAGGTATATGCTCAGTATCCTCTGCCATGAAGACAGATGCAAAGAACCCATTTAGCTCCTCTGCAATCTCCATATTCTCCTTAATAATCCCTTTCACTGCCTCATTGTCTGTCCAACTGCCTACCTGGCAGGTTTCCTGCTTCTGAGATATGTAAAAAAAAATTTGTTATTCCCCTTGATGCTTTTAGCTAAATGTTCCTCAAATTCTCATTTCACATCCCTTATTGTCAACTTGCATTTCTTTTGCCAGAGTTTGTGTTCCTTTCTGTTCTCTTCATTTGGGAAGGCTTTCCAATTTCTAAAGGAATTCTTCTTCCCCTTTATAGCTTCCTTGACTTTACTTGTTAGCCATGCTGGAATCCTTCTGGACTTGGTGGTACCTTTCCTCCTTTTTGGTATACATTCTAACTGGGCCTCTATTATTGTGACTTTAAATAAACCCCATTCATTCAGGAAAGAAGTGACTCTCTTGATTTCCCCTTTCAATATTATTTTCACCAAACTCCTCATTTTAGAGATGTTTCCTCTTCTGAAGTTTTAAGTGTCTGTGTTAGACTTTCTTGGTGATTCTCTCCTTGCATATATGCTGGATTTGATCACACTGTGGTCACTATTCCCTAAAGGTTCCACAACGCTGATATCTCGCACCAGATGCTGGGCATGACTCAGGATTAAGTTCAAGGTTGCCTTCTCTCTGGTTGGTTCCAAGACCAACTGTTCTAGGGCACAGTTGTTCAGCGTATCTAGAAATTTGGCCTCTGTGTCATTTCTTGAATGTGAAGTACTTGAATGTGAATCTTTAGTAAATAATCCCAAATGTCTTTGCAGGGTGCATTTTATAAATTAATTACTAATTACATTATTAATTGTTATCAAGTTTCATTCCTGGAAGGCTCCAAAGATAGTTAAAATGCAGCAATACTCCTGAGTATGTCTCAATATTTTTTTTAATAGACCTCATGTTTATGCAATGCTATTGATTTTTCCCCCATGTCCTCTAGTCTAAACTATCTTATTCTGCTTTAGACTGGTGCCATATTTAAGTATCTTTCATACAGATTTTATACATGTTATGGCAGCTAATCAGTCAGTTCCAAATTTTCCCACACAGGTACAACTGTGTTTCTCTAAAGAAGTATTCACTAGAAAAACAGCAAAACTGCAATTAAACTTTATTTCTTATATATAAAAGAATTCTTCCACATTGCCATATATAGAAATATATATAGAAATCAAATTATTTATTATTATTATTATTATTATTATTATTATTATTATTATTATTATTTCTACTTACAATGATCTATGGATGGAAAGGATTCCCATTCTGAGATAAAAATCATAAGAAAGTTGCTAGTAAAGCAAATGCCACCCTTACTGTGATCACTAGAAATGTGCACTGAATAAAACAAAAGCTTCCTATCTATTTGTTATTCTCTGTTATGATCTTTTTCCTTAGTGTTTATGGTGTCACACAAAAAAAATCTCCTGTTTTCATCCTCTGATTGGTCTGTTTTCATTCCCATTGATTGCAATGAGGGAGCCACCTTTGTTTCTCCTGCCCATAACTTTGCGGGTTTCCAGCTGTTATACATAAAACACAAAGGCCCTCCAAGGTATAATGTCTGCCAGGGAACATATGAACATAAGAGCCCAGCTGGATCACACCAAGGCCCATCTAATTGAAGGCCCAGCATTCTGTTTTTCACAGTGGCCAACCAGATGCCTTTGGGAGAGGCACAAGAATCATTGTCAGGTCCCCCACCAGTGTTCCCTCTAACACAGATTCTCAGATGTTGTGGACTACAACTCCCAGAATTCCCAAGCAAAAGCCATTGCAGCTGGGGATTCTGGGAGCTGTAGTCCAAAACATCTGGGAATTCCTGTTAGAGGGAACATCGCCCCGCCCCCCCGCACCGCCACCATTCCACATATATAAAATCTCATGGTCGTAAAAGAAAAAAAACTATTTTTTAATACTGAGATCACATTAAGAACATAGGAACCTGCCATGTACTGAGTCAGACTGTTGGTCTACCTCAGTATTGTCTTCATAGACTGGCAGCAGCTTCTCCACGGTTACAGGCAGGAATCTCTCTCAGCCCTATCTTGGAGAAGCTAGGGAGGGAACTTGGAACCTAGATGCTCTTTCCAGAGCGGCTCCATCCCCTGGCGGGAATATCTTACAGTGCTCACACTTCTAGTCTCCCATTCATATGCAACCAGAGTGGACCCTGCTTAGCTAAGGGGACAAGTCATGCTTGCTACCACAAGACCAGCTCTCCTCTCCTAGACCAGCTCTCCTCTACTCTACATTGCTATTCTGAAACTTTTTGGTTGTTGGTCTTAATCATCCAATTGATGTTTTTGTCTTGTTGCTGTTGTTCTAATGGACCAAAACAGCAGCAAATATTTCATAAATACGCCAATTCACTTTAAGATTTATTTTTAGTTTTTATCCTTATGGTAATAGGATTTCAAACTGGGCAGGGCCCCTTGGATGTCTGGCCCCCAATAAAGTGCAGCCTGTCCCACCCCCATATTTGAGCCCACCAACAGGAGATGGCATAACCATTATTCAGGGACTCATTATACAGGGCATTGAAAAAAGGTGCACCTATACAAGCTTGTTGCTAGGAGCCCAGAAACACACAAAAAAGAATGAGTACAGGTAAATGCAACCTTATTTTTAGGACTATATAGTGTAACTTTCCTTCAGCATTGCAGACAAATTAGCATTTATGGAATGAGCAAACTAACGAATCAGAGTGTATTAGGGCCAATTTCTGACTAGAACCAAGCAAAGGTCAACCATAGTCTGCACAATCAATAGCCTGACTTATATCATGATGTCAGCAAAACAAGATAATAGTGAGTTTTAGACATAAGTCCTATCATGCAATGCCTGGGACTGTGATGCCTGTTATGCTACCATGTGACTGAAATCCAAGATGTCTCCTAGCACATACTAATGTCAAAGAACATTAAAATCAAATGTTCAGGAAGAATAGTACAGAAAGCAACATATGTAGTACACAAGAAGTCTGGTGTTGATGTGTTTATACTCAGTGGAGAATCCCATAAGAAAACAATGACAGAAGTCACCCACTGCTGTTGCCTTTGGGGATCATGGCACCCAGGAGGCAACAGAAATGGACTGTAAGTGCTACCTGCTAACACTGTTTCATGTTGCTTTTCTCTTCTGGGAGTAAGATATCGGTGCTCAGAGCACCCACGACAACTCTTTTCTAGATTTTTGCAGATACCTGTTCATAGCCAAATAGCCACTGTGTAGTTTACACAATGGCTCACATATAGCAGCTCTTGCACTTTGCTTTGACTCCTAAAGCAAGAGACACTCACAATTTGCTATTAGCGACCCTACTAGGATTCATGAACTGTTTTAGTAAATGGCAAGTAGCTGGTTGTAAAGCAGGGATATTCACAAGCCCAAACTTTAAGCTCAGTCCCTAAAATGAATCAGAGGCATCTGGCTGTTTTGCTGTCGGTGGGTAATGATGCAGCCGTGTCACAAACCCAGATGTGATTCTACATTTCTGCAGCTGTTCTGATGGGAATTTCAATACCCCAAACATCTGCTATTGGGAATCAGAGGCATGGTACACATACACAACCTTTCAGGGCTGTTATTTTGGTTTGGGTTGCTTTTCTTTTCCTTTCAACATTTGTTTTGTTTCCAGATAATATCTTTTATTTTTCTAGAAGTGTTAAACCCTACTTATGCAGGAATAAATGACAATAATATTTAATTCAGTGCCACACAGTAAAAATCCCAGAAGCTGAGCATAATGGCTTCATGTGACTCAGAAATGAGTTTTTTGGAGGCTGACATGATAGGACACTGTCTGTCATGTAAACAGAGAGAAAAGGAATCCTTAAAATGAAGCCGTTGTTGTCTGTTGCATAAATATGTATTTAGATCATGTTAATAATGCAGCGGCGTTAGTCTATCAGGTAATTACATATTTAAAATTGGAATACGGATCAGAAAAAGCTTTTTGAAGATCAGTGGCAATACCAAAGTTGTCGTCCATTTTAATGTTTCAAATCCAAAGTAATTGGGAAAATCATAAATCATGAAATAATTACTGATCCAATATGCACATAATGCAAGTACTTAAACATATTTTTTCTGCCGCTGAGAAAGAGCAAGATTGTGTGTGTGTGTGTGTGTCTGTGTGTCTGTGTGTGTGTGCGCATGAGTGAGATAGAGAGAGAATGTAGTAATATCTGAATCAATCATTTATATGCCATCTTCTATCAGGGTCAGGGTCAGAGATCAACCTCATTGGATAAGTGAAAAGGAGCCGATACCCTCAGAAGGGTCCAGGGTCTACTCTCATTCTCAATGACCACCTCTGTGCCAATAGCCTTTGTGCGATGGTGGTGCTGGAGTCTCTCTCTCTTGTCCAAGTGAGCACTCCACTGCCAACTCTTCTCTTCCATTCCATTTGCCACCAGAGGATGCCCAAGGCATTGCAGCCCCTAAGGTGAGGCACCCAAGCTGCCTTGCTTCACGCTTCCAGTGGTGGCCATGCTCTTTTCAAAGTAAATACTTGCAAGCTTTGAAAGTGGCATGGGGGTGGGCAGGAGGGGAGGTTGCCAGCAGCCTCCTCTTCTTTCCGTGTGCTTCTTGAACGCTTTGTAAGGAGTGTGAAGAGAGATGTTCCTCACAAAACTCGCAAGTGTCAGATCAGTTTTAAAGAACTGCTTTAATGGCAGTGATAGGATGGCATCTTGCCACTCTGCTGGCACCCCAATAATCTGCTGCCTGAGGTGATCACCTCACCTTACCTCATGAAAGGACTGCCCGTGTTTGCCATGGTAAGCTCCTCCACAAGCTTTATGGGAAGCCCAGGTAGGAGGGGACCCACAGAGGGCAATTTGTTGAGGTTCCCTTGAAACCGCTCTGAGCCATTCTTGGAAGGGTGGTATAGAAATCAATCAATCAATCAATCAATCAATCAATCAAATAAATAAATCTGGAGCTAGCCCTGCTTTTTATGACTGCATGGTTGCAGGGGACGGGAGGGACTTCCCTGAAAAACTGCCAGCATTTCAAATGATTACAGTTTAGCTATTCTAATGAACCAACCAAGATCAGAAAGGCGCATTAAATTATTACTAAACAAATTAGGGTAGAAGATGGAAGCATTAAAAAAAAAATCAATACATCTCTGGATTCCCCCTGCGCCAACTCTATCTAGTGGTCAGATTGACTGATTTAAATCTGAGGAAATAATACCTTCTAAGTCATGAAGTCATGTGCATGCCAGGTTCAGTCCTGGCATGGAATTTTATGAGACAAATACATTAAAAACAGAATTTTTTATAGAAATGCAAACTTGGCAAAATGGTGGAAGCAGCCCCTCTTATAATCTTTTGATTTCCTGTAAGTGAGACAGTTAATAAACTGAAGGCAAACCACAGGATATGAAACATCAGTATAAGGCACTGTAATGTTACAGCTGCAATGGCACTGCTAACTTTGTGTGATTTTTTGCTTATGGAACCACTCAGCACAGACTTTCCAGCACCAAGCATCTATTCCTTGCCCCAGCCCCTCTTCTGGGAAGCTCACCTAAATTGCTTTAGCTACTCCGAAAGACATAGTGTCCCACTAAGGCTATTGCATAAGTCAGCTTTCTAACATCTTTCAGAGCAATAACAATGAGATCCCAGCTGTGATTTTCATCTCACGTTACCATAGAGACAGGATGTGCCTGTAAAAAGGTGGCTGCAGTGGTTACTAAAGTGGCCAGAAGAAGAGAATCAGAATTTTTATGGAGGAGGTGGGCTCCATGAATACAAAAGTACAAGTGAAACCTCACAAAATGCCCCAGACATGTTTTTCCCCCAAAAAAACACATCTGCCCTTCCACTTCAACACCACTATTGCCTTTATTATTTTCCACCGTTTCCTTTATTAGCCTCATTCCCTGTTCCTTTGGAAGTTTTGTATGGATAGGAAACTGTGCATGGCTACCTTAAGGATGGATTATATTGCCTTGAGCAACGTATTGGAAACTCAGGGTTGGAATCCTGAATGGGGCCATTTGGGAAATAGAGTTGAAGGGCTGCACGAAGAACAGTCAGAATTAACCCCACACTCCAAATTAAGGAATGAACACGGGCTGCTTTCTCCTATAGGTGTACAAGTGATGCCACACACTGCAGTCCCTGTAGCTGACTTGGGGAATGGTTTCAGGGGTACTGTATTGCAAGCAGATTTCAGTTTTGGCAGTGAAATGTTTTTTCTGCAAAGCTTTGAATTCTAAGCTTGTAAACAATACCTGACTCCAAAGTATTAGAAGGCTGTGCTTTAATATGGCATTCTCCTGGAAAATTAAAGAAGAAACATTCCAAAGGCTGCCATTTTTGCTCCATCAGTCCTGTTACTGAACATATATGGGGTCTGGGCTTGCACACTAACAGCAGACATCCACCAGGACAATCAGGAAAGAGGCTGGCTGGTGACTACCAATCTGTTGGATGGGAACTTGGTGCTGGGATTTGCTGGTTGCCAGGCCCGTAGCCAGCTGGTGGCATGGTGTGTACCTGCCACACCAAAAAATTCTCTTTCCTCCCCAGCCCCACTGACTGTTTTCACTGAACATTTTATAACCTACCTCCCCTGACTTCTGCAATCCCCCCCCCCACAAAAAATTTGAGACTGGCTATAGGCCTGCTGGTTGCTAACCCATAAGAGGGAAGACTGCCAGCACAGTGACTCTGATGCCTGTTATGCTACCATGCAATTGTGATCAAAAATTCCCCCCAGTGTAATTCATTCATTCATTCATTTATTTATTTGATTTATATACCGCCCTTCCAAAAATAGCTCGGGGTGATTTACATCAAAGTAAAAACAATTAAAATCAATAAACAATTAATATCAAAACTATAAAAACAGCATAAAACTAATTAACAGTTAAAACATTTATACAGTTAAAAACCCTGGAGAACCAAGCCAAACACTGGTCAACGAATGTTAAAAACAAATGTTCAGGAAGAATAAATGAGAAAGCCACTTATATAGTATATAAGAAGCCTAGTCAACTGAGAATCCCCTAAGGAAATTCCCCTGTAGAAAACTGAGAATCCAAAGACCCTCTCCTGTAGTCTTTGGGGATCGTGGCGCCTTGTAGGCAACCAAAATAGACAGTCAGGCTGTTCTCACGAGCAGCCAAGCCCAAGCTTGGGCAGCCAAGCCTGGGTTTGGCTGCCCATGAGAACTGCCAGGATCCACGCAGATCCTGGTGATGCTGCGCTGCCAGACCCGTTCGCTGGCGTTCGCAGCACCAGCCAGGATCGGCTCTTCCCTGCAAAGTCAGGGAAGAGCTGCTTCTGGCTGCGCGCTGCGAATGCAGCGCCAGCCTAACTAGCTGCTGAAGGGGCCATGTGGCCTCTTCAAAAGTTAAAAAGCTGGCGCTGCTTTCGCAGCACAGCCCAGGAGCAACTCTTCCCTGCCTTTTGCAGGGAATCGCCACTCCTGGGCTGCGCTGCAAAAGCAGCACCAGCCTTAGTTTAACTGCTGAAGGGGCCGTGCAGCCCCTTTGGGAGTTAAACTGCAACTCCCGGTCCTGAATGGAGCCTCAAGGCTCCGTTCCGCCAGACCATGCCCCCGCGTCTGATGTCAGATGTGGGGGGCATGGCTAGCCCCGTGTCTGAAGTCAGACGTGGGGGTGGGGTCAGTGGTGCGCCGCCGCGGCCACACACAGGCCACCAGTGGTCCCGCTCCATGGCTGCCCACTGCATTTTCCCCTCTGGCACTGCTGGCACAGGGCGGCTATATACCCTCTTGCCACCCCCAGTCAGCATAAAACCGGAAGTGGCGGACGTGGGGTTTCGGAACCATTTCAGCATTCTAAGAATAGAACGCCGAACCGGTTTGTGCACTTCCCTACAGGAGTCCAGATAGGAGTGTTAGGCCCCTCGATACCTTCTCAGTCTCCTTGAATGAGATGTCATCTCCATTCTGCATAAACTCTGGTCTTGTATCTGAACCCAAGGCTGGTTTCACATGAAAGTTCTTCTCTCCTGTTGGCAAGAATGTGTGAAAAACAGAAATGCTGTTTTGAATGTCTTTGTATTAGATTTTCAAATAAACTCATGATCATGTAAGGGTTGTTTCACACTGCTGGACTGTCATCACCAATCACATCATGATGGAATTGTATTATTATCTCATTGCAGGGCTATAGCTCAGTGTATGAGGTACACAAGTGTGGGTGGGGGCGGGTTTGATGGGCCATAGTGATATCACCACTTGCGAATTGTCCTAGTGGACATCAGCTGAAGTGGGGGGAAGATTCCCAAAGGATTATTAATGTATACATTTGGCCTAAGTTTTAACTTCAAGACCTAAAGTGGCATCTCAAATACCCTAGCGCAGATTACAAATACGATACAGTTCCACTTCTGCTAAGTCTATTTCTGGGTAGGTTAATAGAGATAGAGAACACTGCTCTATAGTAAGATCCTGTACTTGGCTTAATTCATCTATATAAATCAATCCAATCCCCACAGTTATTCTTATATTAGCTTGACATCTTTCTGTCAACACTTTTTAAAGGTGGGTTTTAAATCAGCTTAAGTGTAAGCAAGTATATACTGCACATTGGTATAAGCAAGTACGGACCTATCCGTTGATGTCCCTGTTTTTCTGCTAATATAGGGGTGGCCAAGCTGAGATTCTTCAGCTGTTGTTGGACTACAATTCCCATCACTCCCAGCTGCAGTAAATTTCAGTTGGGGATGAGGGGAGTTGTAGTTCATCAGCAACTGGAGAGCCTCAAGTTGGCCACAGAAAAGAGCAAGAATAGAGGAGGAAGTGACAAAAGCAAAAAAAAAAAAAAAAAGCCAGAGGAGGAGGAGGAGGAGAGAAGAGGAGGAGAGCAGCAGACACAAAAGACGGAGGGGGCAGGTTCTATCCAATGTAAACAATAGGCCTGTTCACACAATCATCAGAATCAGAAAGGAAGGCATTCTACCCTGGTTTGCATGACTGTGTGAACTCACAAAAATTCCTCCAACCCTGGTTGCTCAAAGCAGGATAGCTCAACTTTTGTACCCTGATCTTAACCAAGGTAGGAGGAGAGGAGAGCTCTCCTACCGTGTTCTTTTGGCCACATGGATCCACTTGCCTCTTGTACTCAGCCACCAAGACCCAACAGGCCTGAAAACAATAGAGAACTATGGCTGCAGGTTGCTCCTTCATGAATATACCACTCACACACACTATGATCCTGTAGCGGGAGCAACTTGAGCAAACCTGGATCTGCCTCTGTCTCCTGTTCCTTTGTGGCTAGTCAGAGGGCAGCTGTGGACATGAGGCTTTCCAGCCTACCGGCAGCGCAAAGCATGCTAGGAAGGTTTACTAGGCTTTTAGACGATTTTTCATGCTTGCAGTTTCCAATTTCTATAATTGACACCTTGCCTGGCTTACTCAAGTGTTTCCTGGGCTTGCTGACACAAACAGAGGTTCTGGTCACTACTAGGGTAGGAACTCCCTATCCCTCCAACCCACCAAATGGTCGTGGGAGCAGGCCTAATGGCTCTCAAATTGTGAGAAGTCATACAACCTTGGAAAATGCAGTCAAACCATAAGAATGTGGGTAAAGAGAACTCATGTAATGCAGAGGCTAGGCAAATGAATCCACGAGTCCCTGGTTCAAATGTCACCTCTGCCATGGATTTTTTGTGATTATTTAGCAAAGCACCAAGGAAGCTACCACTCCAGTTACAGAGTGCAGAGTTTAGTTGTTGCAGCTATTTAAGTAACACACATGGAGATCACTGTAGAGTCTAAACTAAACTGATTTATTGATGAAATACATTTGAGATAGGAAAAACCTATCCTATCTATAAGCTACATAATGAATAGGTAGGGAGAGAGAGAGACGTGTTTCCATCTTCACTCTAGGAGGAAAAGAAAAGGACTGACTCTCTACTGGAGGTACCTGAGGAGTCAAAGTATGGGTCCTAGAGTAGAGGAAAGCAGGGACAAGTAAAGGAGACTCTCAATAGCTACCTATGTAGCCTAGTGCCAATGCCCCTAGTGCATTGGATAGTTGGTACAAAAGGTTGATGCACTGGAACTCCATCCCCAACATTAATTCAGTTGCCTTTAACAAAACACTGCCTCCCAGACTTATCCTCAGCTACAACGTGGAGATCATAATACCTACCTCTAGGGATTTATTTATTTATTTATTTATTTATTTATTTATTTATTTATTTTTACATTTCTATACCGCCTTTCGTTAAAAGAAAACCCCAAGGCGGTTTACAAAAATTAAAACATACAATAAAAGCAGTAAAAACATCAAGCAATAAAAACATCAAGCTAAAAACATATAAACAAGCATAAAAACATGACAACAGATAACAGATAAAAACAGAGAAGCCGCAGTAAAAACGATCATGTAAAAGCCTGGGTAAAAAGCCAAGTCTTTAAAAGCTTTCTAAAAGCCGTGATGGAGTCCGAGGAATGAATGGCCACTGGGAGAGCATTCCAGAGTCTGGGGGCAGCAACAGACAAGGCCCTGTCCCGAGTGCACGAAAGCCGGGCCTCCCTCATTGTCGGCACCCGGAGCAGGGCCCCCTCAGATGTCCTTGTCAAGCAGGCAGCAACCCTTGGGAGCAGGCGGTCCCTCAAATACCCCGGGCCGAAACCGTTTAGGGCTTTAAAGGTCAAAACCAGCACCTTGAATTGGACCCGGAAACGAACCGGCAGCCAGTGCAGCTCTTTCAAAATGGGGGTGATATGTTCCCAACGGGCAGCTCCAGATAACACCCTCGCTGCCGCGTTTTGCACTAGCTGCAGTTTCCGGATATTCTTCAAGGGCAGCCCCACGTAGAGCGCGTTACAGTAATCCAACCGCGACGTGACTAAGGCGTGGGTAACTGTGGCCAGATCTGCCTTCTCAAGAAAGGGATGCAGCTGGCGCACCAGCCGAAGCCGTGCAAAGGCACCCCTGGCCACCACCTCCACCTGAGCTTCCAAAAGCAGAGCCGGGTCCAGTAGTACCCCCAAGCTGCGTACTTGCTCCTTCAAGGGGAGTGCAACCCCATCCAGAACCGGTAAAATCTCCTCATCCCGATTGGCTCTCCTACTGACCAACAGTACCTCCATCTTATCCGGATTCAATTTCAGTTTGTTAGCCCACATCCACCCCATCACGGCCTCCAGCCCCCGATTCAGGGCATCCACCGCCTCCCTAGGATCAGATGACAAGGAGAGATAGAGCTGAGTGTCATCCGCATATTGCTGACAACTCAGTCCAAATCCCCAGATGACCTCTCCCAGCAGCTTCATGTAGATGTTAAACAGCATGGGGGACAAGACCGATCCCTGCGGGACCCCACAGGCCAACGGCCACGGGGCTGAGCAGTAGTCCCCCAGCACCACCTTCTGGACCCTCCCCTCAAGAAAGGACCGGAACCACCGCAACGCAGTGCCTCCGATTCCCATACTCGAGAGGCGGCCCAGAAGGATACCATGGTCGATGGTATCGAACGCCGCCAAGAGGTCCAGCAGAACCAACAGGGACGCACTCCCCCTGTCTAGTTCCCGGCGTAGGTCATCCACTAGAGTGACCAAGGCAGTCTCAGTCCCATACCCGGGGCGGAAGCCAGATTGAAAAGGGTCCAGATAATCCGTATCATCCAAGACCCTCTGCAGCTGGGACACCACCACACGCTCCATCACCTTGCCCAAGAAGGGAAGGTTAGACACAGGTCTATAATTGTCCAGGTTGGAGGGATCAAGGGAGGGCTTTTTCAAGGGAGGGCTTTTTTAATAGAGGTCTTACCACCGCCTCCTTAAGGCACGATGGCATCCTGCCCTCCCTTAACGAAGCATTAACAATCACCTCCAGCCATCTGCCTGTCCCCTCCCTGGCAGCTTTTATTAGCCATGAAGGGCAAGGGTCAAGAGCGCACGAAGTCGCCCGCACACTGCCCAGGATCTTGTCCACATCCTCAGGCCGCACCAACTGAAAAGAATCCAAAACAACAGGACCAGATGGTACCAGAGGCACGTCTGCCGGAACTGCCAAAACTCTGGAGTCCAGGTCAGCACGGATGCAAGCGACTTTATCTGCAAAAGCGACAGGCAAACCGATCACAAAGAGCCGTAGATTACTCCTCCCCCATTGTCCGGGGGGATGTGTGAACCAATGTTTTCACCACACGAAACAGCTCTGTTTGCCTGCACTGAGCAGATGCAATGGAGGCGGAGAAAAAACGGACACTGGACACTGGAAACTCCCCGAGGGCCGTCTGAAATCCAAGCGGATCCATAAGCCTCCGGGGGCAGACCATCTTTATCGGCCCACCACCCCTGCAGAGGGCAGACGGAGCAGTCAAACTAAACCCCACCAGGTGATGATCTGTCCATGACAAGGGAGTGGTCTCAAATTCCCCCACCTCCAGATCATTTATTTCCCGGTCGGCAAAAACCAGATCCCCACGTGGGTAGGGCCCGATACCAATTGAGACAGGCCCATGGTTGCCATGGAGGCCATGAAATCCTGAGCCGCACCCACTAGGGGGGCCTCGGCGTGGACATTGAAATCCCCCAAAACAATAAGCCTGGGGGAACCCAAAGCCACCTCCGAGACCACCCCCGCCAGCTCAGGTAGGGAGACTGAAGTGCAGCGGGGTGGTCGGTACACCAGCAGAATCCCCAGCCTATCTCTGAGGCCCACCCTCAAGGACAAACACTCGAAATTCTGAGATTGCCTGACCGGGCACCTGGAAACGGGAAGAGTCTCACGAAAGATGACTGCAACGCCTCCTCCCTGACCCTCGAGGCGGGGCTGCTGCACGATCTGGAAAAATGGAGGACAAAGCTGAGAGAGACCGACCCCGCCCAGCGCATCCAACCAGGTCTCCATCACACATACCAGGTCAGTGCGCTCATCCACAATCAGATCGTGGATGAGAGATGTTTTTGCGTTAACTGACCTGGCATTCAGCAGCAGCACCCTAATCCTCGAAGGAGTGTTCTCAGAGCTCCCTAGGGTCAGAGGGTTGGGAGAAGGGCCGGAAAAAGGAACAGGCCTCAATTGCCTGGACCTATTTCCCCTGTAACGGCCTGCCCAACTCCCACCGCCATACCTCCCTCTGCCCACTACCCATGATATTGCCGCCCCCACTCCAGACCCACTTTTTCGCTCTCCCAGACACATCTCCCCAGGCTAACACACCACGGCCACTTGGCTTAATAAAAACCAAAACCAGGCTTATATAGACTCCTGCTAGCTTCTCGATTAAGGGAAGACGGATCTTCAGGCAGAGGAGAGAGATCTTCTGAGCCCCCAGGCAGCTCGCCCCACGGCTGAGAGCCACAAGGACGAGAGCCCTTGTGCTCTCGCCCTTCGGCTCGCGCCAAGAGGCTCGCACCCCTGGGCCAGCCTGCCCTATACAGTGGCAGAAGCCCCAGCTCAGCAGCAGCCCAGGAGATGTAACACACCTGGAGAAGAGGTGGGCAGAAGCAAAAGACAGTCAGTGCCCCACCCAAGCTGTTCCCCTCTTCCTTCTTCTTCCCCAAGCCCTGGGCCAGCCTGCCCTATACAGTGGCAGAAGCCCCAGCTCAGCAGCAGCCCAGGAGATGTAACACACCTGGAGAAGAGGTGGGCAGAACCAGGGTGGGGAGGCTCGAAGGCAGTGGGGGTCTCCCTTTAAGAGTGGGGGAGGGTGCACTTACCCCTCCCGCCGCTTTCCCCCCAGCCTGCATGCGCTGGCACTGGCGAGTGTGCATCGCCCGCATGTGCGCATGGACAGGCACGTCTGAAACTTCTGGCCAACAGGGGCAATGGGGTGGTAGGGAGTTACGCTGCCGCCCCGATTAGCTGTTACAAAAACAAACGCCGGCGGGGGGAAAGCGGCGGGAGGGGTAAGATCCTCCTCCTCTGCTCTTAAAGATAGATCCCCGCCACCTTTGAACTGGCAGAACCACTGGTTGTTCAAACCAGTTTGGAGGCCCATAAAGGGCATCCAAGCTGGTTCCATGCACATCCCTCCCTCCCTCCCTAGTTAGCAGGGTTGTTGTGAGAATTCATGTGACTTTCTTCAAACACTCATAAGAAAATAAGAACAGCCCTGCTGGATCAGGCACAAGGCCTGTCTAGTCTAGCATCCTGTTTCTCACAGTTGTCCACCAGATACCACTGGGGAGCCCACAAGCAAGAGGTGAGGACATGCCCTCTCTCCTGCTGTTGCTTCCCTGCAACTGGTATTCAGAGGCATCATGCCTCTGAGGCTGGAAGTGGTCCACAGCCACCAGACTAGTAGACCTGCCCTCCATTAATTTGTCTAAGCCTCTTCTAAAGCCATCCAACCTGGTGGCCATCACCACATCCCATGGCAAAGAATTCCATAGATTAATTACGTGCTGTATGAAAAAGGCCTTCCTCTTATCAGTCCTAAATTTCCTGACCTTCAGTTTCATGGGATGACCCCAGATTCGTGTGTGTGTGTGTGTGTGTGTGTGTGTGTGTGTGTGTGTGTGAGAGAGAGAGAGAGAGAGAGAGAGAAATTTCTCTCTGTCCACCCTCTCCACTCCATGCATAATTTTTACACCTCAATTATGTCTCCCCTTAGTCACCTCTTTTCAAGGTAAAGAGCCCCAGATGCTGTAGCCTAGCCTCATAAGGAAAGTGCTCCAGACCCCTGATCATCTTGGCTGCCCTCTTCTGTACCTTTTCTAGTTCTACAATATCCTTCTTAAGATATGGTGACCAAAGTTGTACACAGTACTCCAGATGTGGCCGCACCATAGATTTGTATAAGGGCATTATGATATTAGCAGTTTTATTTTCAACCCCATTCCTAATGATCCTTAGCATGGAATTGGCCTTTTTCGCAGGTGCCGTGTACTGAGTCGACACTTTCAATGAGCTGCACCACGACCCCAAGCTTTCAATCCAGATCAGTCACCGACAGCTCAGATCTCATCAGTGCATATCTGAAGTTGGGAGTTTTTGCCCCAATATGCATCACTTTACACTTGCTTACACTGAACTGCATTTGCCATTTTGTCAGCCACTCCCCCAGTCTGGAGAGATCTTTTTGTAGCTCCTCACAATCTGTTTTTAATTTCACTACCCTAAATAGTTGAGTGTCATCTGCACATTTGGCCACTTCAACTTCTAGATCATTTATGAATAAGGTAAAGAGCAGTAGTCCCAGCACCGATCCCTGGGGGACCCCACTTCCTACTTCCCTCCACTGTGAAAACTGTCCATTTATTCCCACCCTCTGTTTCCTGTCCTTCAACCAGTTACTAATCCACACGTGAACCTGTGCCCTTATCCCATGACTGCTAAGTTTACTCAACAAAGGCTTTGGTGAGGAAAAGGAAAAGCAATGTGCTAGTGTTAAGCATGATTATAAATGAGTGGAAGTAGAAAAATGGCTTGTAAAGTTCTTGTGTTTGTAAAGTCCTGCTTAGAAGAGAAGAATTCTATTGTCAAGAAATAATTGCTTTCTAATAAAAGTATTCATTTGTTGGGGGGGGGCGGTTCCTTTTTCAGGAGGAAGGTTACAAATGCCATGCTTGCTTTGAGACGAAGGTGCTCCAGCAAAGCACACTAGGTTTCTGCTTTGGATTCTCAGTCAGCAGCAGTCATTTATACTGCTGTTCCTCCTTAATAAAATCCATCATGCACTCCAAAAGAGTAACTAGGACACTTAGTTTTTATTCCACATGCATCTCATTTGTCTTCAGCAGGTTCTTCCATAATCTCATCATTATTGCTATCACCCTCTGAGGACAGCTGACTTGCATTAATCAGCTAGGCCTCCCTCATCCCTCACTAGATTCTTTGCAGCTTTACTGTGCCCTAGGGCATCCTAACTTTACTTGAAAAATTAATAAACCTCCCCTCTCTTATCTTACCTTATTAATGTCTGTCTTTGTAACCCATTATCCCTGCATCTCATCAGTGACCATTTGAGGATATGGTGATCACCAAAGGATTGCACCCTGGTGAGGCAGCCCACAAGAGTGCCCTACATTAATGCAAAAGAGGAAGTTCAAAGCCCAGCATTGTTGTTTATGAGTCTGACTGGTTGATGATGAATGAATGGGAATGGCTGGATTCCACTGAAAGCCATTATGGCCCATCAGAGAACTCCCTACTGCCAGATTCCATCCCCGCTCCTCTCTCTCCTCCTTCCTCTTGCACCCAGAGCACCCCCCAGAACTCCATTTCTTGTTCTCTGGCGTACAACTTGGAATCATTAGGCTTGTGGTGTTTGGAAATGCTAGTACACTGATCATTGGTGTTTGCGCACTGTGTTTTTGTGGGTTGTTGGTCACGGTCTGTAGTTATACTGGCTGTCTCCCTTGCTTACTTAAAAGTACAATCCAATTGAAAATAAAGATTTTGCAGGTTTGCTCATTTCACACAGTGCTAGCAGCTGGTAAGTGTCTTTTGCAATTCATCAGAGGCCTCCCCGACCACCTGCTCTTAGCATCCTGTAAACAGCTGGCTCTGTGTATGTACCATAAGCTATTATCTTACTCAATAAATAATGAAATAAAGAAAGAAAGCAGAACAGAGTCATTTCTTTGTAAATAAAATAAATTGATTACCATCCATCTTTTCCCATCTAAAAAGAAACCGTCCAGTTAGGAGGCTTTACTGTTTAAACAATGTCATGGTGCACACATGCCCATGTATGACATATCCAGGCAACAAGAAGACTCTGGTGCATTACAGTTTCTTCCCTAAAAAAATAAAAATAAAATGCTACATTTATGAAACTGTGGGGAGATTTTGTGGAACTTCAACTAATGTCACAAGATGTCCCACTGTTGAAAGGTGAAGTTATGTTTTCCAAAAACTGTCTCGCTCTCCCCATGCCCCCACAAATAAACTTATGTTCTTTCTGAATACTAGTGGATAGATTACACTGCTGCAGTGTTTTCCATTTGCTTGAGTTTTGTTCTGCTTCATTTTAAACCAGGATAGTAGAGGTAAGCATCAGAAACAATCTCAAGACTTCATCAGATCACTTTGATCCAGCAAAGGAAAGTTATCAGCATATGTAACAGACATTCAGGGTGTGAAGACTGGATGCAGACACACTTACAGATCTGATGCGCATCTGAATGAACTCTGGAGATGCATCATCATTTGCAGTGCATGTTATTTCCATCTACATTGCAATGCAAAAGGGAATGTGCATCTCCATCCACTCATATGTGCTATTTAGTCACACGCAATACTATCTTGCTGTGCAACTGTAGCTGGCCTGAGCTGAAGAGCGTCAGGGTGATGAAAATAATAATACAGGGCCACATTTTACCAGGAGGTTTTTTCACACATGGCTCTATGCCTCAGGGTATCTGAAGAGCGAATCTGCTTCACAGCAAATTCGAGGCATTTTAATTTGAGGGATTAGATGGACCATTCACATAGCCATCAGCACCTCCATCAACACCTTCAGAGAAAGCAGAACCCCCAGAGTTTTTTTCCAAAAGCTCCTGGAAATACCTGATTTTTTTACCCCGACATAACTCAGGCTAAACCTGGTCCCTTATAGCCTGCAGGGAAGTCGGATTAAATCCAACGAATATGTGGACTGGCACACTCCAATCAGGATTGGATTCAATTTACCTTGTCTGTAAAATCTCCAGGCGATTTGTTATTAATCTCTCAAAGTTTGGTTTGGTTTTTAACACAGCTGAGCTACAGAGGGGCTGCTAATCTGATTAAGGAAGAGGCATGGAGCTGGGAACATTTAAGGTCTTTGCCTCTGCCATTTTCCCAATCAAAATTCCCCTCTGCATGCTGCTGTTTGCTCCATGGATGGAAAATGGAGGCACCTGCATCATGGCTGTATTCTGCCCCGCTCCCAGGCCCAGCAGTTTGGAAGAGCAGATTTAGATCAGGAAAAGTTGCAGAGGAAAATTGTTAAATGCCCTTACCTACTATGCACCAAATAGGCACCAGCAGTAGCTGTACCTAATTCTTTTTGTTAATAAAAATTAAAAAATCAGCATATCAGTCACAAATCTCCTGGTCCCTAGCAAAATCTGTAGTTTGGCCCTGAGCCTCTATATGTCATTTTTTATTGATTCAGATTTTTGATTGCTCAGTAATCCACATGTGCCAATATGTCCCCATTTTCCCATTCATCTGAATGGGAAAATAGTAGGGGTGTGCATGGACTGTTTGCCGTGGTTTGATCTGAATTTGGACCAAACCATGGGTCCAGTTTGGTCGAACTGAACAGCTAGGCTGATTGGTTCAACAAACCAGCTTGAAGCAGTTTGCAAATGAACTGCCAGTTCATGGTAGACTGGCTCGCAATTGAATCAGTTCTTCACATCCCTAGAAAATAGACACATGTTGGCAGGTATGTACAATAGCCACATTAGGGAGGTCACGAATACACAGACTCCTGTCAGTGTGCTTTCTTTACCTCACCTATCTGTCTTATCTGGAATTCAGCTTTCAGTTGACCCTGACTAGGACCCTGCCTCCAGCCTTCCAGAACTTGGTCTGCTGGTTAGGGGTGTGCACGGACCGGTCCGGGGCCATGCAAGAGGCCTCCGGACTGGTCCGGAATTCGGCCAGTCCGGCGGTCCAGCGGGGGGGAGTGTGGCTTTAAGGGCGGGGGGTAGTACTTACCCCGCCCGCCGCTCTTCCCCCTCCAGCGCTGGACTTTGCTAAAATATATTTGGGGTGGCAGAGTTCCTCCCTGCCGCCCCTGCCCCCATCATTGTCTGCAAGTTTGCAAGTAGTAGAAGCTGGTGCCACGCATGCACCTGTCGCCACGTACAGCCGTCGCCATGAATGCCACCGTCGCCACTTCCCCCAGTGCTGGACCACGCTTCCATGGTTCCATGCACATCCCTACTGCTGGTTCCAACCTTGACCTTGCCTGTTAGGGTCATGTCTTTGTCTTGGCATTTGACAACCAAGAACAGTCTGTTGCTGTCCTGCTTAAGGCTGAGCCAAGGTCTCCACCAAGCCAAGGATCAATACTGACAGTAGACCTCAGTAGGGATGCACATGGAACCAGTTTGGGGGCCCTTTATGGGTCTCTGAACCAGTTCAAAGAACCGGCGGTTCCACCAGTTCGAAGGTGGCGGGGGTCTCCCTTTAAGAGCAGAGGGAGGGTGCACTTACCCCTCCTGCCACTTTCCCCCACCGACGTCTAGTTTTTTAGCAGCCCATCGGGGTGGCAGCGTATCTCCCTGCCACCCCGTTGCCCTTCTCCTCTGGATATGACCAGAAGTTGCTGATATGCCTGCACGCGCCGGCACAGGAGCATGCATGTCACACACATCTGTGCCGGCACACTCAGGCACATCAGCAACTTCTGGTCATATCCAGAAGAGGATGGCAATGGGGTGGCAGGGAGGTACGTTGCCACCCCAATGGGCTGCTAAAAAACCCGACGCCGGTGGGGTGAAGCGGCAGGAGGGGTAAGTGCACTCTCTCCCCTCTCTTAAAGGGAGACCTCCGCCACCTTCAAAGCGCCCCACTGTGGTTCCATGCACACCCCTAGACCTCAGACAGTTCTCAGGGCAAAGGAGCCAGAAGCCAAACAAAAGCACCTTTTGACAGAGCTGTCTATGCAACATGCAAGAAATATTTCCTTAGCAGCTTCTCAGAACAGACTGCCTAATTCAATGGCTGCAACCTAGCAGAATGAATTGGTCCCACCCCTTTCTCTAGGGAAGTTTCTGTTTCTTAAAGAGGCCTTGCTGATTTCCAGCAGTGCTGGGGTACCTTCTCTGTTAGGTCTGTTTGATCCTCAGCGGACTCCCTCGAGAATAAAGATGGAAGTGCTGACTCAGATTCCTCTGGTGTGGGGGAGGCCCTGGAGCACAGAACTCCTGAGGTCTGGGACGTAGGGTCTTCCCACTCTATCTCATCCCCAAAATGTCCGTTGTATCCCCCAATGCAGGGATCCAGAATCTGGAGTCATGCCAATTACTAAGGCCTAGCATCCTACCCTGAAAATTTAATTGGGGTCCATCCTTGTCCCTTGTACTGAGGAACATCAATACAGGATATTTGTTAGTTCCGTTTTAGGCATTAACATGATCTGAATGTCTTTTTGCCTATAAAATGGGAACCCTTTTCCCTATCTGCCTGAAGTTTGGCAGGAATGATCCCATAGAGGGTTATAGCATGCCTGAAAAAAATGTGCCAAATTTATGGAAAACACAAAAGTGACAAGCAGGAGAAGAGCACCTCGGTCTCCCATTAAAACCAATGGGAAATGGAAATGAATGGGAGTTTTTAAAAATGAATGAAATAATAAATGAATGAGTAATGACATTAATGTGCATTTAGCACATGAATAATAAAATAAATGACAGGTTTTACCAGAAAGCTTGGAGTACCAAGACAAAACAAATAAAACTTGCATATGTCTAATAAGGATTGCTTTCACATAGCTCAACATATTATTTTATTATTTTACCATGTCTAAAATCATATAGAACCAGGGTGGCTTACTACATGTGGAACAAGCACTGTTGTGCCAATTCAAGAGAATGTCTGGTGCACTAAAAATGGAATTTGCAAAAGAGCACTATTGTGCTATAGCACTCTTGCACAAAATTTCTCATTAACTTACATGAGGCATGCCACAGTTGCACAACTATTGTGCAACCACATCAGCCCAACATGTCAGCCACTATTTCATTTTCAGAGCAACCTGGGTAATCATGGAAGATGTCATTAACAGTGTACAAATGCAGATGAATAGGGCTGAGCAAAAACAGCCCCTCCAATGCATCACACTATTCATGGGTGGCGAATTGGAGGATGAACTTTTTGATGATGCTGGGCTTCTCAGGGCAGCAGAGTAGTTCTCTGGTAGTTCTCTTTTTGTAAATCACTTTGTTCCATACATAGAGAGCAGTTGTAGCCAAGGTCAACTTGGTGGCTTCTCCCAGCAGCAACCATTTTTGTCCACAGTGCCCTCTCTTATGCATCTTTTGCCCTCAATGCCACCCTTTAACCATTATGATAGTGTCTTGTTTTAATAAAAGAGAAAAATGAAACTACATTAACTTATACTTTATGCCCCAACTACCAAGCTGCTCCAGCTAGTCACTCTAATGCAGATTCCAAACAATACTGGGCAAACTGGCTTGAATTTGATCCAACAGAGATTACTCCTCCCTTCAACTTAATTGCTTAAAGGGATATATACACAACTAATTCATAGGAACATAGGAAGCTGCCATATACTGAGTCAGACCATTGGTCTATCTAGCTCAGTATTGTCTTCACAGAGCGGCAGTGGCTTCTCCAATGTTGCAGGCAGAAATCTCTCTCAGCCCTATCTTGGAGATTCCAGGGAGGGAACTTGAAACCTTCTGCTCTTCCCATCCTGAGGGGAATATCTTACAGTGATCACACTTCTAGTCTCCCTTTCATATGCAACCAGCATGGACTCTGCTTAGCTAAGGGGACAAGACATGCTTGCTACCACAAGAACAGCTCTCCTCTCCAATTTAACAGATAGGACTGACAAAAAGAAGTCCTTTTTCACACAGTACATAATTAATCCATGGAACGCTCTGCCATGGGATGTGATGATGCTTGGATAGCTTTAAAAGGGGCTTAGACAAATTCATGGAGGACAGGTCTATCAATGGCTACTAGCCTGGATGGTTATAGACTACTTCCAGGATCAGAAGCAGGATGCCTCTGAATACCAGTTGTAAGCAGCAATAGCAGGAGAGAGGGCATACCTTCATTTCTTGCCTGTGAGCTTCCAAGGGGCATCTAATAGGCCTCTGTGTAATACTGAATTTTATTTATTTTTATTTATTGTTGAATTTATATACTGCCTTTCATTAAAAACAATCTCAAGGTGGTTTACAAAAGTTAAAAAACATACAATAAAATGACAATTAAAATATTAAGCTAAGAATATAAAAACAAACCAAATTAAAAACCTATAAAATACGCATGTGCAAATGACCTCTGCGAGGCCATGGGCCATGATTTCAGAGGCCAGCAGGGGGTAGGGGAACCCTTGCGGACACACACACACACCCCTGTGGCATACAGGAAGCCCCCCGAAGGGGCTAAAAGTACTTTTACATTCATTAAAAAAAATTAATCCGGTAACTGTCCAGACCGGACTGGGGGGCAGGTTCGATGGGGGCCGGATTGTATTTGGCCGGTCTGGTTCGAGTCCGGTCTGGACTTGAACCAAACCGGGCCAGCCGGTTCCATGCACATCCCTAATGAGGGTGCAAGCAGCACCTATACTTCAGCTGCTTGACACCCCAAACTGAAGCAAGTAATGTTTCAACTATGAAAAATGACCATGTTTCCACTAGGAATGTGCATGAAACTGGTTTGTCTGGTTGAGTTTGAATCTGGATGGGGTTTTAATCCAGATCGGATTTGAACTGACCCTTCTCGGTGTGGCTTCAGGCTCAAATAAACTGGGTCTGGTCCAGTTCAGTCCAGTTCAGAGGTATACTTGTAAAGGGGAATCCATCGAGGATTCCCTTTTACAAGTAAAGGGGAATTCCCTAACATAAGGCAAGAGGATGAACAAAAAGAACCTTTAATTTAAAGCCCATGGCAGCAGAAAGTCTATGGAGGTGGTATGGGGTGATGGTGAGGGCTTCTCCAAGCCCCCTGTTGGCCTCTCGAATGACAGCCTGGGCTGACTGAAGCCCAGTTTGGGCCAAGGCCATTTTTATGGCTTCCACACATGTGCAGAGGCCACTTGCGCCACCTTGCTGGATTCCTCTTTACAAGTATACCCGCCCTGGTCCATGAACTGGGGGCCATTCCAGTTCAAACTCCAACTGGCACCCCCATTTGTGGGGTCAGCCCAGCTTGAACTTGGACGACCCCCCCCCCCCCAAATTGGGCTGATTCAAAGTCAAACTAGGCTGGAATAAAGCTGGCTCGCACATGCCTAGTTTCCACCATGCCTTCTATTTCCCATTTTGTTAGATAAAGTTATGGCTTGTCTTAAATATGAGCACTGAAGTCTGCCTCTTTATTTCACCTGAGAATGCTAAAATGGTATTTTTCACTTTCCTTGTTCTAAACACACTTATACTGAGTGTGGCACATACGGCACCCATCATTCTAAAAAGCAAGGATATTCAAATAAAGGCAAAAAAACCCCTTTGGCTTACAGGATAGTTATATTTATTTTATTTTATTTTTACATTTATATCCCGCTCTTCCTCCAAGGAGCCCTGAGCAGTATACTACATACTTGAGTCTCTCCTCACAACAACCCTGTGGAGTAGGTTAGGCTGAGAGAGAAGTGACTGGCCCAGGGTCACCCAGCTAGTCTCATGGCTGAATGGGGATTTGAACTTGGGTCTCCCCGGTCATAGTCCAGCACTCTAACCACTACACCACGCTGGCTCCCTAGGTGTGGCAGCACCAACTGAGCTCCAGAATACAAGGAAATCTGATGGCCCATTATTTTCATGCCATGAGGGCATGAACTCTGATGTGAAGTCTGATATATTGTACAGGCCTACAAAATCTTAAGCATGGAAACGCAATTTGGCTAGGACCTCTGTGATCCAATTTACTACCTGAGTATGCTGCTGGCAACAGCAGAAGCTGAGGATTGGTGTTACAGCAATGTTTAAGCAGAATAAGGTAACATGTCCCTTGAGCATGTGTGAGTGCTGCTACACAGAGCTCTGGGCATGGAGAAAACAAATAATGCTGAGTTCAACTATAAAAATCATCATGCTTCTATAAGTGTGTGTGCACACACAGCCTTCTGTTGAATGGAGAGTGAGTTTATTTATTTTTAAATTATTATTATTATTATTTTATTTTTGCCCTTAAGGCTAGAGATATGCAAACTGGGTTGGCTTTGAACCAGTTCAGTTCAAAAGTTCTAACTCAGACCAAACAGGGCATTGCATTAGCAATGCTGGTCCAAGTTTGAGCTGATCGAGCCAGGTTTGGTTCGAGCCAGTTCGAAGGTTCTAAAGGCCATTTTAGATGTTGTACTCCATTTTGTATGACTTGTGTTACTTGATTTCATTGGCTGAGCACTTGCTTCCCTGATTGGCCAGATGAGTCTGACTCACTGGTAGGCTCTGCATTATGCCAGTCCTTGAGAACTGGCACCCTCTTGGCCAGGGGGGAGAGCAAAGGTGGGGGCTTCCAAAGGAGGGAGTTTCAAATCCTATTTAAAGCCAAGACTCTGGCCTTGCAAAATCACTCTGGATGCAGTGTTCCTCAGCTTCCTTCTGGCCTACTGCAGCTGCTGGTGTGGTGAGAGTCTGTGGCAGACACTGCTGTGTGTTTTGGTTCCCAGTCCTCCCTTCTGCCTGTTTTTTCTTTCCCCCCCACCTGCCCCCATTCTCTCCCCTGCTTTAAACCTCCCCCCCCCCCGGTGAGACTGTGTGTGTATTTGTTCTGCTGCTTTTATTTATTTTTCCCCTGAGTGAGTGAGTGAGTGTCTGTCTCTCTCTCTCTCTCTCTCTCTCTCTCCCCCCTCTCCTCTGGGCCAGACCCTTTGGCCTGAGGCCTCTCTCTGGCCCATTTCCCTAACCCAGTCCCCACTTTCCCCCACCTTTTTTGCTTTTGTGGTGACTGCTGCTTTTGAATCTGTTGGCTGAGTTAAGATAGAGAGAGACTTCCTCAGCTCAGCAGCCACTGCCAGTTGTTTTTATTTTATTCTGGGTTTTTTTTTGCTGGGGAGGGGTTCCTCATTTTCTCTGGAGCAGGTGCTTTTCTTTGTTAATCCTTTTCTTGCTATGCTTAGCACACTGCCTGCTCCAGAGTCCAGCACCTCTGTCCTCCCCCTCCCCCACCTCAAACACACATGCATGCCGCTGATGACTGTATGTGCTCTGGTGCCACCATGTGCCTGGGACCCTGTGTGGCCTCCAGCAAAGATGTGGTGGACCAGATACTCTGAGGCGTTTCTTTCCCCACAGGCAAAATGCATTCATTGCACACGAAGAGAAGAGCAGAAGAACCAGGTGCATGGTGTGTGTTACTTTAATTTCTCTATCAGTGTGTTGGTGTGTTTGTGCTTTGCCCCTCTTTCTTTGCAGTTTGCATGCCAGGTTGGTTTTACTGCCTTACACTGTCTAGTTAGGTCTTGTTGGTTTGTGACTGTTGTGTAGTCTGTGCTGTTTTTGGTTTGGTCCTCTTAGCTTTGCAGTTGTGCGGGCACAGCAGCAGGTCTGTTTCTGTGGTGGTTTTTTGGTTTCCAGTTAATAATAATAGTCAGAAATCGAATCACTGCTAAACACTGTCCGTATATTCAGTAGCGATATAGCAATGGAGTTTGGACTAGACAAGTGTGCTGCATTAATAATGAACAGAGGGAAAATACAAAAACAGAAGGAATAGAACTGCCCAATGGAAGCAAGATCAAGAACCTGGAAGAGAAAGAACCTTACAAATACTTGGGCATTCTCCAGGCTGATAACATCGCACACACTGAAGTTAAAAGAAAAATGGGAAGTGAATACATCAGGAGAGTTAGAAGAGTCCTCAAGTCCAAACTCAATGGCGGGAACACCATACAAGCCATAAACACCTCGGCTATACCTGTTATCAGATACACTGCAGGAATCATAGACTGGACCCAGGCAGAGCTAGAGATGCTAGATCGTAAGACCAGGAAAATCATGACCATCAATCATGCTCTGCACCCCCGCAGTGATGTCGATAGGCTCTACCTCCCTCGCAGCTCAGGTGGAAGAGGAATGCTACAAGTCCATCAAACAGTAGAGGAGGAGAAAAGAGGCCTTGAAGAATATATCAAGGACAGTGAAGAAGATGCACTTCAAATGGTCAATAATGCGAAACTATTCAACACCAATGAAACAAAGCAGGCCTACAAGAAAGAACAAGTCAAGAACCGAGCAGAAAAATGGAAAAATAAGCCACTGCATGGTCAATATTTGCACAATATAAGTGGAAAATCAGACATCACCAAGACCTGGCAATGGCTTAAGAATGGCAACTTGAAGAAAGAAAGAGAGGGTTTAATACTGGCTGCACAAGAACAGGCACTAAGAACAAATGCAATTAGAGCAAAAGTCGAAAAATCAACCACAAACAGCAAGTGCTGCCTTTGTAAAGAAGCAGATGAAACCGTGGACCACCTAATCAGCTGTTGTAAAAAGACCGCACAGACTGACTATAAACAAAGGCATGACAAAGTAGCAGGGATGATACACTGGAACATCTGCAAAAAATACAAGCTACCTGTGGCCAAACATTGGTGGGACCATAAAATTGAAAAAGTTGAAGAAAATGAAGATGTAAAAATATTATGGGACTTCCGACTACAAACAGACAAACATCTGCCACACAATACACCAGATATAACTGTAGTTGAGAAGAAAGAAAAACAAGTCAAAATAATCAACATAGCAATACCAGGGAATAGCAGAATAGAAGAAAAAGAAATAGAAAAAATCACAAAATACAAAGAAGTACAAATTGAAATTGAAAGGCTGTGGCAGAAAAAGACCAAAATAATCCCAGTGGTAATTGGCGCCCTAGGTGCAGTTCCAAAAGACCTTGAAGAGCACCTCAACACCATAGGGGCCACAGAAATCACCATCAGCCAATTACAAAAAGCAGCTTTACTGGGAACAGCCTATATTCTGTGACGATATCTATAACAATTGACAATAAAATTCTGGCATCCCAAGTCCTTGGGAAGGACTCGATGTCTGGATAAAATAAACCAGTCAATAACACCTGACTGACTGTGTAAACAAGAAATAATTCAATTTCTATACCGCCCTTCCAAAAATGGCCAGTGAGGTTTACACAGAGAAATAATAAATAAATAAGATGGATCCCTGTCCCCAAAGGGCTCAGTTGGTTGTCTTCTTAGTTGTGTCACTGTGTGTTGGTATGGTGGTCTGCTAGGGGCACAAAATTGGGGTGGGTGGTGGGCACCCAGGGGTGCCGGGCACCCAACGAACCCCAAAGCAATCAGACACTTCTGTGATTTTATATTTTTCCAATTTTTGCATTCCTCCCATAGGGAATAAAGCCCATTCATTGAGTGAACTCATACAGCCACCAAGAATCCAATTTGTGTTTGGACTTGCTGTGTATGAATTCTCTCAGTGAATCCCTATGAAAATCTCTTCATACACACATATATACAAACCAGAGAAGCTACTCTGATAGAGACAGACTGTTAAAAGGACAAAAACTGAAAAAATTCTGGCTGCAGGGGGACATAACATAAGAACTGCCCTACTGGATCAGGCACAAGGCCCATCTAGTCCAGCATCCTATTTCACACAGTGGCCCACCAGATGCCTCTGGGGAGCCCACAGGCAAGAGGTATGTGCATGCCCTCTCTCCTGTTCTTGCTCCCCTGCAACTAGTATTGAGAGGTATCATGCCTATGAGGCTGGAGATGGCCCACAGCCACCAGACTAGTAGCCATTGATAGACCTGTCCTCCATGAATCTGTCTAAGCCCCTTTTAAAGCCACCCAAACTGGTAGCCATCACCACATCCCATGGAGAGGAATTCCATAGATTAATTACATGCTGTGTGAAAAAGTACTTCCTCTTGTCGTTTCTAAATTTCCTGGCCTTCAGTTTCATGGGGTTACCTCTGGTTCTAATGTTGTGAGAGAGGGAGAAATTTTTTTCTTTGTCCACTCCATGCATAATTTTATACACTTTGATCATGTCTCCCCTTATTCGCCTCTTTTACAAGGTAAAGAGCCCCAGATGCTGTAGCCTAGCCTCATAAGGAAGGTGCTCCAGGCCCCTGATCATTTTGGTTGCCCTCTTCTGCACCTTTTCCAGTTCTACAATATCCTTCTTAAGATACAGTGACCAAAGCTAAACATGAACCCTATTGGCTTGGGGCTGCCTGGGGGGAGTTGTGGCACAACTCACCATGCCCCCAGACCCACTTTGGGGAAATGGAGCTGCCTCAAGTCCCCATTATTCCCTATGGGAGAAATGCAAAAACTGGAAAAACCTTCAAAAATTCATTAAAGTTGTAGGAGTGTCCAATTGCTTCGGGGTTTGGTGGGTGGGTGGCACCCCGGGTGCCTACCACCCACCCCAGTTTTGTGCCCCTAGGTGCTCTACATAGGGAGTAATGGGTCAGTTCGAGTCCCCATTAAACCCTATGTAGAACCTTTTAAAACCAGTTTGAATTGGGTTCGAATTCGAACCGAACCGGGGGTTGGGGTTCGAGCAAAACCGAACCTACCCACCCTGGTTCGAAGCTGGTTCAAATTTGAATCAGACAGGCCAAGCCGTTTTTGTGGACATCATTACTTAAGGGTTGCTGGGGCTGGTGGGGAGAGGATCTAAGAGTAGACTTTGAGAGAGAAAATAGAAGATGCTGAGCAGAAGCTGGATTTCTAGAGAAGGAGAGTTTATCCAGTGTCTGAGACAGGGAGATCTGAGTGGCGGGAGAAGAAGGTGGCAGCTTTCTGCTATCAATCAACTGGAAGACCAGCATTTAGACTGAGGCCTGAAACTGCAGACAAGCCTAGGATCTACTTCATTATCCTTGTGCAATACAAACTTCTACACCTGTGGGGGTGTATGTAATTAATACACATGAATAACTTGTGTAATAGATTTATAAATATTATTGTTTATCAGTATATGATTTCTTTTCATTGCCTCTGAAATCATTTCCATGTTTGTCTCTGGAGTGTGGACTCTGGGACTAATTGTGGAACAGCACTCATCTGCTCAAAGGCACATGTTACCAAATTCTTCTTAAACAGTGCTGTAACCCCAGCTTTTGCTGTTACCATCAGCCTACACAGGTAGTGCATTGGAGCATGGAAGACCTAGCCAAATTGGGTTTCCATGGTTATGATTTTGTAGGCCTGTACAATCTCAGTCAGTCAGTCAGTCCTTATTACTGTCTGACCAATATAAAAACATCTAAAACAAATATAAAAATTAAACATAGCCATATTGATAACATATCTGTACACTGGATCTAACCGTTAGCGAGCAGAGCACATCAAACATGTATTGCAGAACAAGATAATTTCGCAACTGTGTGTGTGATAGACAGATTTGCATCTGTTAACAAATATTTGACATAGAATTCATCTGATCATCCTGGCAGGCTATGTAAAACAGGGTCAAATAACCTTCGCCTAAGACCTATATAAAAGACACACCTCAGGAGCACATGTGCAACTAACTCAATCTCCTCAGAAATGAACCTAATTTCTGTTTGGGAAAGCATTGTATATACCTTTATGTATAAAAATCACATAGATGTCTATTTTGCTATGATAGTGTGCATCATAATAAAGCATTCTGGGGGGAAGCTGTGACTTCCACAAGCAGCCACTAGAGTAAAATAATGTTTAAAAAGAACTGTGCCTCTGATGCCCTAGTAAACTCCCCTGCTCTAAGTTTTTTGAGGAATTCTTTTTTCCTCTTCCCAGTATCAGGTTCCTCATTCTCACACACACCCCATCCCAAGTTTGACCCAAACTTAATTTTGAGCTGAGGGCTTGTTGGCCTTACATATAATGTTGAAAGGAGTCCATCCAACAATTCAAGCTAAAGCAAATGACCAAAGAAATACCCCTGATTGACTTTTGGCTTTCTACATTCTAACATTTTAGAGAATCTCAGATACAAGGATTTTGCTGCATAATCATGTTCCTGCCAAGAGAGTTATCTGAATATTTTCAGTAGGCTACCAGTTTTTTAAAACTTTAGTTGACTGGGATCCCCTCCCCCGGCATCTGAATTCTATAACAACCATGACAAAACCATAATTTTATGCAAACAAATGCAACAATTTATTTAAACATTTGAGACATAACCAAAGACACAAGATGAAGAAACCTTTCCTCAGACAACTTCTGGGGGAGGGGCAAGCAGTACCGACACAAGATGAAGAAATACAGGTGTTGCTTTATTTTGACATATAAAGCCCACAAAGATGCCATGTTTATTTTATTTATTCTAAAGTGGATCTCTCACCAAGCAGCCCAAAAATATAACTCTTGTCATGTATTTTAGCATGGTTTAATAGGGTGGTACAACCTCCAGAGGAATAGTAGTGATAGACAGTTGCAAAAAACCAATGTGGAACCTTGTGGCACCTTAAAAACTAACATATTTATTTTAGCATAGGCTTTTGTAGACTAGCACCCACTTCATCATATAGGTCTCACACAGTGCACAGTACCTCATGGCCAGTTGTCGCTTTCAGGCTCCAATTTATTCCAGCTGCATCAGCCAATTGATTGGCTTCAACATTCTCAAACAGCCCTCAGCCTCTATTATGCACAGCCCTCTCAAAATTTAAGATTAAAATCATCTTACCCACACTTCTCCCACTGCATAATAATAAGCAGGAGGGAGGTGAAAATTGTTTCAAAATGTTGCAGTTCCTGAGTGGTGAGAAGTCCCAGCGACAGTGCAGTCCAGGTCTGTTTTTCTCTCAGTGAGAGAACACTGGAGACTGACTTACCATGTGTTTCTAATATAAGCTTTATTTACAAATATGAAAGGAGAATGTAAGAGGAACGAAGGTGGTGCCAGAAGGAGGAGTGAGAAAGGTATGAACCCTCCCCCCTCACTCCCCCCCCAAAAAAGAGCTCATCCCACTACCTCTGTTGCTAAACCTCAAGAACTTCATGAAAAAGCACTTTTAATTAGAATATTTTTCTGTATTATTATCTTCACTCAATATATATATTTAAAATAATGATGGGCAAATCCAATGTGGAAAATAGTTCATTCTTTCACCCTCATATCTAACACTGTTCATATTGTTTGTGACACATACCCAGTGATGTCATTGGGAGTGTGAAGGATCTGAGCCCATCTTTCCCACAGGCCCCAGGAAATTCCTTCTCCCCCCTGCCTTCTTCCCGAGTCCTTTCCCTCAGTGGCATAGCCACCAATGAGCGCAGGCTGAGGGTAGTGACACAGGTGTCCTGGGGCTGCCTGCCTTTTCCTTCACCCTTCCCTGCCCTGGTTCGGCCCCAACGCACACTAGCCTCTCTCTGACATCACCAAGTGAGGCAGAGCTGCCTCAATCCCAACAAGATCAGATGGCCCCTTTAAGGCAGGCCTGTTCTCACTGTCATCAGGGCAGCTCTGGCTCACTGAACTGGTGCAGGTAGCGAAGGCAGACTAGCAGTGAAATCAGGTAGTGGTTAGAGTGTTGGACTAGGACCAGGAAGACCTGAGTTTGAATCCAATCATGAAACTCAGACCAATCATGAAAACCACTGGGTAACTCTGGGCCAGTCATGTATCTCTCAGCCTAACCTACCTCACAGGGTGGTTGTGAGGTTAAACATAACCATGTACACTGCTCTGAGCTCCTTGGAGGAAAAGCGGGATATAAATGTTAAAAATAAATAAATAAATGAATAAATAAATAAATAAATATCTTCAAATATTGTCCTAGAGCCCCCTCCAACCTTGCTACACCCCTGCTTTCCACCACCACTTACCTTTTTCAGGGCTCCAGCAATAGGAGGAGGAGACTGGAGAGACATGTTTCTCTCCCTCGCCTGCCCTCCCTGCTCCTGTTACCTGGCAAGGAGTCATAACAGTGTACCAGATACAAGAAAGACAGGGAAATGTAGTCTTTCGAGTACCATTGACACAAGGCAGAAGCACTGGAATGACTCCAGTTCCCGACCCCCCCTTTGGCACACTGTGATGTGTACTGAAAATGAAGAGACACTTTTCTGTGCCCCCCATCCCCTTCCTGGTGCCTAGTGAACAGTCATTACAGCATGCCAGGCACAAGGCATCTTGGGAATTGTAGTATTTCCAGTATTTCTGCCTTAGGTCAGTAGTGCTGAAGGGACCCAGCTGTCCTTGCTTCTGGCATGCTATGATGCCAGTCGTGGAAAGGGGTGGTGGGAGTTGTAGTTCGACAACAGCTGGAGTGCCAAAGGTTGGCTACCCCTGAGGTAGGTCAATGGCTGCTGTATATTCATGAGTGCCAACAAACTTAGCCACTTTCATGAGCCTTTCCTACCCTTACCTCTTCATATGTCATCAGTTTCATGCTGCTTGTATACATTAACCTTGCTATAAATGCACATCAAAATGATAACTAGGTACACATTACTACTCTGTCATAAGACAATGGACTAATTAGCCATCCGCAACTTGTGTCAAATCTCCAGCCTGACAGGTTTGCCATGTAGTTAAAAAGAAAATTTATGGCATACAAAGGAAGCCTGAGATAGAAAATGAAAGAGGGGTGGGTAGGAATCAGTTGCCATCTCTTCAGTATACTTGGGAGTGCATCATTTGCCTGAAAACAGAGAAACCAGCAGAAAATTCTCCACTGATTCTAGCAATTTCATCATGCAGTACAGTTCTTTTGACTTATACACTGGAGCACAATATTCCATATGGAGTACTGCAGTATGTGTGTCTCTTTTCTCAAGTGTTATCATTAACTAGGAAATGCAACATATTTTTCAAGCTGTCTACAACTGCAGTAGAAGCCCACATATTTTAGTTAAAAACTGAAAGTAAATCGAGGATATGGAATATCAATGGGAGGTAGTGCTCCAGCTGCTAGTGCAGCACTGTTAATTACACAATACTTTTATGGAGCAATTCAGTGGTAATTCCTACTGCTATTCCTCCTTAATAAGATCCATTGTGCACCATAAAATAGTAACTAGGACACAGTTTGTATTCCACATGCATCTCACATCTCTTTAGCTGCTTCTTCCATATCCATAATCTCATCATTATTACTATTACCCTCAGAAGACAGTTGACTTGCATTAATCAGACAGGCTGCCATTCCCTTGCCAGGGTTTTTTTTCCTGCAGTTTTATTGTGCTTTTGGACATTTTAATTAACTTGAAAAATTAATTACAAAATTCTCACTTATTAATGGCTGTCTCCACTCCCCTACTTCTGTAATCCATTAGCACAATTGTATTGACAGTGACCATTGGAATGCAGGGTCACCAGTGGATGAAGCTTTAAGAAAAGAGCACCTGGAACTGACCTCAAATTACAAAGAGCTCTATCCTCAGGTTATACCTGCTGGGCAGGATGGGATTGCTCCTAAATTCCCTCATTCTTGCAGCACACAATGCTTCATTGGTAGGAAAGGTTTTGCTGATGTAGCAGTACCCTACCAATGGTTTAACTTGTATGCTGGCAGGACTCACCATTGTAAGGGAGGAACTGGGTAGACCTAGGATTGCGGGGTGGGGAAGTTAGTCAGAATCCCCATGCTCACTCCAAAGTCTGTCCCTCCCTTGACAATGGTGTAATGTTATGCCTGCAAAACAGGTGACACCAGGGGTGTAGATACAATTGAACATGGAAGGAACAAATGTCTAAGGGCTCTTGAGGGATGGTGGGCTGTCATCTGGGAGACAGCTTGCTCTTTACTCTCCCCCTCACACCTTATGCCTACAAAATGCAAAACCCGGGGCATAGCTACAATTGAACAAAGGAGGGACAAATGTCCCTGATGGAGGAAGCCCTATTGGCTAGGTGACAACTTGCGCTTTGCTCTCCCCCTCGCACCTTTCTGAAGAAGAAGTGGGGAGGCATTTTCATTTTTTGTCCCAGAGCCTGATGCAATCTTGCTACACTTCTGGATTAAATTATTCCTCAGATTAAAATGACCCTTCTGCAGCCAATGGAAAGCCTCAGTCAACAGCCACCTCTACCACCTCACTCTCTACCTTACAATCAACAGGGCAGAGGATTCTGATAGGATTCTGGTACTTGTTGGAGAGGTAACCACTGGTTATTGCACAAAGTAAAACTAAAAGTTGATAAGCATAAAACCATAAGACATTTCAATGTGACACACCATCCTCAGTTAAGTAAAATCAAATGAGCACAGATGAAAACCCTGGTTCCCCAGCTGTTAAATCACTTAGACATGATAACACACAGTTCCCTGACTGGACACAGATTGGGCCGAAGACAGAACTGATTGCAAGTACCCAAGCAGACACCTGTTTTTCTAGAGAAACAGAACCATCAGTTGGACCAGCTGGAAGCAGTCAATTGAGCTTTCATCCACACGGCCAAACATGTCAAGAAGCCACATGGCTACTAGGAATGCACACATATCAATTTTTTTGATTCAATCTGTACCCAAATCAAATCACTCCTGATTTGTTTTGGGTCTGAATCTGGCCAGATAGCATGGGGGTGATTTGTTTTGCCCACAAATCACCCAAAACAGATAGATTCAGGTACAAATCATTTTGTACCCAAATTGATTCGCACAGACAGCAGGTGCAGGAGTGATTCTCAAAGCAGCAGGAAGGGGGTGAAAAAAATTCTCTTATCTTTTTCTCATTCAGGAAAGCAGAGAATCCACTCCAGGGAGCAGACAGGCAAGGCAAGGCAAAGCTCCTTTCTCTCTAATTCTCTCTCTCTTTCTCTCTTTCCTCCCACAAGGCAGGAAGGCAGAATGGTGACTGGCTGCCCTCCTTCGAACTCCCCCCACCCTTGTCCCTTCTTTGACCCTCTCCTTAGCAAATGCTGGGTCAGTCACGCCTGGCAACACAAGACTTGAATGGAAACGAGCCAATCTGGAAACGGGGGGGGGGGGTTTGCCAGCCAGTTGTTGCACACTGTAAGTCACCAATCTGAAGCTTGGGAGAGCGGGATTTTCAAAAACATTTCCTGACACAAAATGGAGACAGCAAGTGAGATCACCACAAAATGGAGATCCAAATCTACAAAATCTGGGGGTCTGAAATCCAGGTGATTTGTTTTGGACCCGAATCTGGCCCGCTACATAGGGGTGATTTGCTTTGTCCACAAATCACCCGAAACAGGTAGATTTGGGTACAAATCTTTTTGTGCCCGTACCAGTTCACACATCCCTAATATCTACACAAGTTACTGTTAGTCTAGTCGACTGGGGAAAACCAGAGATACACCATGTGCTTTGGGTCTCGATTAGACTGTGCTAACATGAGGTAGATCATCCAGCTATAGGGGCCCTTGCTGATGTGGGGCTCCCAGTATCTCTGGTTAAAAATAGAACATACTCTGTACCTTCCCCTCTCCATTCAACTCTTTCAGACTTCCAAGGATTCCAGTCTGCTCCATGTGTCTGGGGGTTTCTGGTGGGAAGAGTTGGGAAAGAATGGAGATGGATCTTATGTCCACAGCCAAATGGGCCAGGTTGGGCCCAGTGCTGCAATGTATGTAAATCAGCTGCTGTGGGGCATCCCAAGGCAGGGCATCTGTGGATTTGGGTGAACCTTGGCTAGCCAGGTGGCCATGCAGGGCAAAAAACCCCATGGACATGTGTTGCGGGGAGACCATACAGCCCGAGGGGACACTTGGACTTTTGCTTCACGGCAGTTGCCGGGACCAGGAAAGGTCTTGTGGGGTACCCTTCCCCAGTACTTGCATGGATCTAGCAACTGGGCTGGCAGCAGCAGCCCTCCAGCCCGCATTCACATCTACTTGGCCAGGCAGTCTCATAAGAGAGCAGTCCTTGGGAGAAGGGAACATATTGCATGTTTTATCATCACACAGGGCTTTAAAACTCATCCCTTTTGTCCCATTGGATGGTTCTGCTCATGAGGTATTTCTGAGACTGTATGCTTGCACCCCAGGAAAAGGGGCTGGGCCTCTCTTCCCCTACAAACTGGTAGGGGAGATTAGAAAAGAACCACTGAAAAAACCTAGGTGCTTTCTTTTAACCCAAAGTTCAAATTTTTCCATTCATGGAAAACATTTGGAGGTCTCCCCCGCCGAGACAGGAGCAGTGGTAGGGGGCGGCAGGGTTTTTTTTTTTCAAGTAAACAAGGGGGATCATCATGGGGGGGCTCATGGTGCGGGGCTTCCGAAGCCCTTCAGGTCCAGGCTGATTTTGGACCTGGATGTGCCACTGTGGACAAGGGGGACCCATAAGACGCATGGAAATGCAGGTTTTCTCCTATGTGGTTCTTTCCCTTTAAATGGATAAATGCTAAGGGACGCTACATCCCTGTTGCCAAGCAATGGCAGGAGAGTGCGGAGAGGGCAGAGGGCAGGGCAACAGCCAACGAGAAGCTCAGCCAGCATAGAGCTGGAGCATTTCTGGGCTGGTCTGAGCTGCCTTCTCTATGGTTTCAGGAAGAGCCACAGCACAAAACCCAGGTTACAGTGGCAGCAGAATTCGGATGAAACAATGGCCATTTGGAACCTGAGGTTTCAGCAGCAAAACTCACTACAAACCAAAGGTTCAAATTCAGGTTTGGGGCTGAAAACTGAACCGCCGTTGGATGATGAAAGCACAGTTTCATGCTTTCAGACAACCACAAACTCAAACCTCTGGCACACTTGCCTCCATATGGCGGCCAATATCTAGAGAAGGAGGAGTGCATAATCAGGGGCTATGGTGAACTTTGATGTACAAAATCCTTCCAAGAACCCTGTTCCAGAACTCCAGACATCACCACTCACCAGGAATGCTAACTCTACTCAGGCAACTAGAGATGCAAGGGCAAAAGTGCCCCATACAGGTAAGCATATTTCTTGACATCTCATCCTTTGCCACTCTGTCATTGTGTGACTGGTGTTTCTGTGTCTCAAGCTATCATATTCTTATTCTCTGGTTTTCTTCTTTTGTTTTGTTTTCTATGCCTTGACTTAATCACTTAATTAATATAAGGCAACTACTCATTGTTTAGGGTACACTTCTTCTGTGCAGTTTGGTTTTGTAGTTATAAGTTCAGATTTCTATTTTTCCCTTTATTCTTCATGTGGGGTGTGTGTGTGTGTGTGTGTGTGTGTGTGTGTGTGTGTCATATAATCCTTTTTTAAAAAACCAGCCTATCAGATTATTGGACATTGTGGCTAGAATGTCAAGATTGGAGAGTTTATGCCATTAAAGATCTTCTTCAGAATTGGAGAGTTTATGCCATTAGTACTTCCCCTGTTCTCTGTCCTTCCCCCAGCCCCCTATTCTAGCTGTATGGTTTCAGGATTCAAAATCAGGGGACCAAAACTGATCCAAATGCTAAAAGAGATTGCTGCTCCATCAGAGCTGATTTATGTCTGATTCATGCCAGACAGACCAGAATGGGTCTTGCTCATCATATTTTAGTAGCATCCTGAAATGAATAGATATCCCTAGTTCCTATCCTTACCATGGCACAGAGACTGGAGTCCATGCTTGAGACTTGGTCGAAGAAGCAGAACACCAGCCAAATATGCCTGTTCTCTGTTTTCAGAGCATTCTGAAAACCACATACAATATTACTTTTACTCATTAAGAAAATCCATTTTGAACAAATAGGAACCCTGTGACCTTGTAGAGGAAGGCAGATAGATCTACTATGTTAGCCAGTGTGGTTATTTTTGTGTACAGCCTCCAAAGATGTCATCTCTGCTTGAAACACTTTACAGTCTGAAGGCCAGATTGTGTTTTGACACATGATTGCACTTAACTGATTTTGGAAGTATACAGCAGGTTCTATGGCACTTCAACCAAAGTCCAAAGATGAAGGGGGGATACATGACTTGGCCAGGTGCAAAGGGATAAATACAATTCTATAATGAAAAATGGTCTATAAATGAGCCTGCATACAGCACAGGACGATCTCGGGAGTTTTGTCCTTTCTTGCTGACCTTTTCTTCTGAGCCCTTTATGAAAACTGTCTTATAAAGTTTCAATGGATTGTGAGAAAATCAAGAACCAATTCCTAATGTGCTGCCTTTCTTCTCTCTCAGGCCTTGATAAGAGTATTCAAATTCTAGGGATTGTCCTCAAATGCAGGATGCCTCAGTCCATGCAAGTCCCTCTTAATCTCTCAGCTGGCAGGGATCAGCAATAGGCCACACAGCTAGAAATGGACCCCTTGTGTGCATAGAATGAGCATCTTAGTACAGGGAAGATAAGACTCCCCTGAGACCAAAAAGTGAGAAGAAAGCACGTAGGAGTTACTCAGAAGTTACTTCTATTAACTGAGCACCTTTTTGAGCGGCCGTTCTCTTATATTTAGCAGTGGGAGAGCAGCTGTTCCTATCCAACCCCAGCACAGCATCTTCCAGTGGTTGTTGCTGGTGTCTACCTTATATTTCTTTTTAGTCTGTGAGCTCTTTGGGTACAGAGAACCATCTTATTTGTTTGTTTTTCTGCTTTGAAAACTTTTGTTGAAAAGCAGTATCAGGGACATCGCTACCAGTGTTCAAGGATGTCCAACGAACACAGGCCCTCATACCTCCAGGGGCCTTGCCAGCTGCTCCTCACCCTAGTTCCCTCAACTTGCCGCCACCGCGGCTTGCTATTGCCACTTGCCTCCTGCTCTGCTGCCCCTCGCCCCTACCATTGGCCTCCTGCCCTGCTGCTCCTCACCGCCACTGCACCTTGCCCCTGCTGCTCTTCACCCCTACCATTTGGTAGCCAGATCGCACAGCAGTAGGGGTTTTTCCCCATGACTTGTCCCCTTGCTTGAATGAGGAGAGAAGCCATAGTACCCTTCAGCACTGCATGAGTCAGCTAAGAAATGGAAGGTGTGCACATGCCGTGATGCCCAGTCTGGGCACATGTGCTGTACCCTCCATTTTGTAGTTGATCACACAGCAGTAAGGCCTTCCATGGCTTCTCTCCTCATTTGAGTGGAGAGAAGAAACCACGCAACACCCCCTCACCACTGCGCAAACTGGCAGCCAAGCAGTGGGGGCAAGGAGCAGCGGGGGCAAGGAGCAGCAGGGGCAAGGAGTGGCAGGGCAGGAGGCAAGCAGCAGGTTAGAAGCAGCAGAGGCAATGGGGGGGAGGAGCAGTGCAGCAGTGGCAGTGGTGGCAGAAGTAGGTTTTTTTAAAAAAGGAAAAACTAAAGGAGGGAATTAAGGGGGGCTGATACTGAACACAGGCCCCCGCTGACCGCACCATGCCCCTGAGTGGTATATAAATTATTCAAAGTAGTAGTAGTAGGCTTCCTCTGTCACTTATTCAGATGAACATCTAACATCTTCTCCAGACATCATCATCCATGCATTAAAACAGGAACAAGATTATAGCAATCTGTGAAACCTCAGAGCAGCTGATTAACCCCCTGGCTGTAATTTTCTTTCTTTTCACTGAGGCTTGCTTGCCTTAGCTACCTGATAAGCTGTGTTCCCCTCTGGTTCCTCAAATGATGTCTGCATTCTTTCTTGGTGGCTGACATGGTTAGCAGATGTCCACTGGGGAGAGTGCCACAGCAGACAATGTTCCGAAATACTGCACTTGCAATGTGCACACATGCTGTTCATTCCCAGCAGACACTGTCTGGTACCAGAGGCTACTGTTTTGATGTCCTCTCTGTTCTCCATTTGTTCAATGTGTGTGATGGTTTTGCAATAGCTTTCCCCCCAGTGAAACCTACATACATGTGCTTGTGTCCCTCCAACATTTTAGCTGTATCGATGAAGCAGTCAGTATTTTAAATTGACACATAAACCTGCATGTAATATTATGAGTCTACGGATAACTGAAATTCATATCACAGTGAAGAGAATGTTCAGAGATCCTTCCAAAGTAGAACATAGAACCATCAATTCTTTTAAACATTTTCATAGCAAAAAAAAAAAGATAGTTAATAGGAAGTGCTTCATGGATCACAGTAGATTTTGTAGAAAATGGAGTTCTGCAAGTGACCAACATATTTTTATCCAGAGTAGGATGCTTTGCAAGGCAGTTTAAAGTTACACATCCTTTTGCAACCAGGAGAGAAGCTACTGAATAATTGAATAATCTCAGGCTGTTCAAAAGAAGAAGAAACTCATTGCCCGGGTCCATGGGACTTGGATGAAGTTGTGTGGGTGGAAGTATATATTTATTCACTATGGACTTTGATAAATTATTTACCAGTTCAACTGCCATTAACAAGATCTCTGAGTGGCAAGGTCTCTGCTGGAACGAAATTTAATCGTTCCCTTCATTATTTACACAGGTGAGATCCTCACCTTTTAATATAGAAATCTGGTACCAGGTTCCCTAAAGTCACCTGAATAATTGGAACACCCCAGGCTACCAATTTAATTCAGCTTCTTCCAAGTCACTACTCTGGGCCCAGTCATACTTGCCTAGCATCAAATAAAAGAGATTACTCACGTGCACAAGAGCTGTAAGATCAGCATCTCATTTTGCATAATTCAGTTTATTCTGCAGGGAAACAAAGAGAAAATCTGCTGGAAAGTTTCAAAATATGGTATTAAGCATTTATTTTACTGTCAAACAACAGCATTTTCAACTGTGTTTGGGGAAAGCAACGAGAAGTGGCATTCAGTTGCCATCAAGACCAGCTATATGGTGAGTTTATATTACATGCACTTACTTTGGACAGGTTCTACTACTGCATGAAACTGTTCCTCACAGATGGCCCGCAGCCCAAGACATATGACCATTATTTATGTTGCAAAATCAAAGTTAGTTGACTTTCCCAGTGGACTTTACTTTGGTATGTTGAATCAGATTTGTAAATGCTCCAACATGTACACTTGTAAAACTCTGACATGTTGTTCATTCTCAGTTTTATTGTTGAGCAGGATGCATGCCGCAACAAAATACAAAGCAAAACGTTTCAAGTAGGCACTAAATTTCTCTCAATTTCTGGGCAATTTCCTTGCAAAGTTACATACAGTAATTTTTGATATCAAATAGAAAACATACAAATTCACTTGGTGCAACCAAGTTTTGATGCATAATGAAGTCTAGAGGAAATTACCCGAAGGGTTCTTGTATAAGTAACATAATGGACAATATCCTCAAATATGGTTTTACCAAAAAATGCAGCAATAATATTCAAAGGGGCAGTTCTTATCATATCCCTCTATAAAAGGCATAACATTAAATTATAGCTCATTTAAAAGCATTCCTGCAAGGAGCTAATATAATAAAGTCCAAATGTTTAGCTTGCTGATGATCTGTCTTAATGCAAAGATAGAATCTAGAAAATCTGGATGATTTTATTGTCAACGTATCAGTTAAACTTTCTTTAACATATCAGTTAAGCCAGAAATCTAAACTGGGATAGGCAAGTGCTGAATCTCATCCAGGTCACTATCAAATCATCTGACAAAAGTTGATATTGCAGCTCTCCTATTTTGGTTATTAAAGTGGCAACCATAAGTTACATATCAAACAAAAGGATGGCAAAATTGACATCCTTTTACGAAAATGTAGAAGCTAAACTTGCTTTCTTGAACATGTCAAGGATATGCTAGTCCTCATTACTGGTGAATTTGTGGGCAGTATCTGCTGGAGGTTTGGAAATCTGCAGGGAGGGTGGGCAAGGCTTCCAGTTGGCAGAGGGCAGAACTTGTGGCACAAATAGTTCTCCCTCCCCCTCAGTAGATCCTTTGCACTGTCCCCAAGTAGGTCCCTAACTGTTCTATTAGCCACATTCCTGCATTTGCTGTACCTACATAATCTTTGCCAAGATATACTGAATTCTGCAAAAATTCAAAACAAATTGCACAAATTAAATAAATGCTTGCAAAATTGTGTTAGACGCATCATTCATTCACTCATTCATTCAAAATGTGGGACCTGCTCAGCTCCTTGTGGAACAAAAGAGATATAAATTTAGCCTAATCAGTCTAACACCAGAGCCTCTCTCCCTGAAATTCAGTTTTTAGCACTGAGATAGCTTCTTTGACCTCATGGTCATGTGAATGCTGGGAAACAGAAGAAACCTACTTCGGAGTAAAAACTTTGAAGGTCACCAAATGGTATGAAAATGCTCTTAGAGGAAAAGACACAATGAACTGTCAAAATGATTCGCTTGTAAAAGCCAATGGGCTTCAAATGGTCAGAGAATCTCGGTGAAATGGTTGTAAATAACTGTACAACAATTGCATTGTCATTTGGGGAACCATTTCCAAAAAAGAGTACATCTGGAAAATGTAAAATAAAAATGAACAAATCTGATTTTTGCAGTTGCCATGGAAAGTGCAAAATAGTTAGCACTATTTTGTTAGCTCCAATTCATCATTGCCCAGAAGCTAATAGAACTGAAACCATGAACACATGACCATAGCATCTGAAACAAAATGGGGAAAGTGGGTCAACATTCTGGAAGACTACTGAGGGAGCAAGCTGTGCTCTCTATCCGCAGTCTTCTCATAGGCTCCACTGAAAGGAATCAGGCTCCTATTAATATGAGTGGGGCTTGCACAGAATAACATCTCAGTGGATTATGACCTTTCTGAACAAGTATTTCCTCAGAAGAATGATTCAAACCATGCAAGATGAATGGAATTGCCTGTGTGTATAACTGTCGTTTTAATTCAGTCATATCAGATTGTGACAGCCACTCTGGCATTGTCATGTTGGGTTGTCATGTTCTGTTGCCATCAGAATTCTGCCTAGAAATGAGAGCTGACATGATCTGAATGGTGATATTTTCAACAATTTTTAAACATATTTTTAGGGACAAACTGGAGTTTATATGCATGTGTGTGTAGCTGACAAACCCTTTTTGACAGGAAAAACCAGTTTCAGGGGAGTGATCAGTTCCAGAAAAGTTATGGGACAGGAGGGTTTTCCCCTTTCTCTGCCTGCCATATCCCTGCTCCAATATACCTTCCCAAGAAGCTTTTCACCACCACAAAATGTACATTTGTCCACTTCATGGACTGCTGGGAGGTGCTTGGAACAGGTAATATGAAGTGGTGGAATAGCAGATTGGGGCTTTAGCTCAGTGGTAGAGTATCTGTTTTGATGCAGAAGGCCCCAGGTATCTTGAGGTCAAGGTCAACTACATAGATCTGTTCTTACCATATGATCATGAGCCTTCATCTTGGCTGAGTGACAATTAGGTGGGAAAGACATATGACTGGTCCCATAAGCCTGTCAGGCCTTTAAGTGTTATGGTAGCATGGGATACTGCCATAATGTATGAAGAAGGGTAGGACACCTAATGAACTCATAATGGTGGAGGGTTTTGCTGTAGGGGAGGGTGCATGGGTAAGAGTTGCACTGCAGAACTGAAGAAGGCAAAACATACACCCTTTAATTAACTATATTAGAATGACTGATACTACAATAGAATACAGACATAGTTGATGCATTAGAAACCTGGTGGAACTGTGGGACTGTGGAAGCACATCCAGGGATACAGTTATCCCTATTAGAGAACAGGGTATGGCTTGCTAAAGGCTCTGGCTCCATATGTCAGTGGCAATGCTGCCATGTGATTTTACAGATAGGGCTTTATGCTGTGTGGTATCCAAGGAGCAAATCTACTTCGAAGCAGATTTGAGACAGTTTAATCTGGCGGATTAGGTAGAGCATTCACATAGCCCTCTGCTGCTCCCCTACACACATCAAAGACAAGCGTCAGAGCTTAGCAGAAACATCAAAGTCCCCCCCCCCAAACTACTGAAAATAGAGGGTTATTTTAAGTTGGACATACCTTGGGCTAAGCCAGAATTCGCAGCCTCCCTTTGGGGAAAAACAAAGCCCTATCTGTCCTGGTCTCTGATAGCCCTCAGGGAGGTCGGGTTAAATCCAGCGAATATATGGACTGGCACACTCCAATCAGGAGTGGATTTGGGGAGAAAGCCCTGTTTGTAAAACCTCCTTGAGAAGTAACCAAATCATCAGCCCCTCCTGCATGACTTCCACTGTTTGAGTTCATTCAGACTCAAGCTATGGCTCACCTTTTGTGTCTTTGCACAGAAGTCATGATTAGAGCAGTAATTAGGAGAAAATTCCAGGGTATAGCAAAACTGATGGAACTGATGAATTAAGAAATGTTCAGATGTATGGCAAAAGTGATGAACATGTTATTCTACAAGCTAGTGAAATGAAAGCATGTTTGATATGTCTATGAATTCTGCCTCAGACAAAGAACATTCCATTAGAAATTCCTTGGGTTACAGAAAATTAAATGCTCCCATGGAGAAATAGCTAGAGGTCAAAAGGTACATTCAGTATGCAGCCACATGTGTTTCCAATTTGCTTGGCCCTTATGATAGGCAAAGCTCAATCATGCAAAGAAGAAGAAGGACTAGCTAGGAAAAGCATGTAAAAGAAAATCCTAAAAAGATCAACACACTATAGACATAAGACAGCCTGGGGGTGGGGGTGTTTGTGTGTGTGTGAAACTATCAAAGCAAATCCAAGATCCCAGTAAATTTGAAAGGATCAAAAGATGCCAGATTAAGATGAAGGAGAAGGGGAAGTCTTTTCCCATCCCTATTACCATCCCATCCCCATCCAAAGAAAGTAATGGCATATGTTTCCTAATGAGGCTCTACAAACGATCGGTGTTTAGAGCCTAATAGGATTTGGCGGGGAGAGCAGGTCACTCTCCCCGCACATGAGTGGCTAGCCAGATCGGCCGCCCACACGACTACCAGCTCCATTACTGAGCCAGTAGGGGCTGCGGGGATTGGAGGCCACCTGGCCCCCGGAAATACCAGGATGCTCTGCGTGAGTGCGCAGGGCATTCTGGGGAGACCCTTGAGGCCAAGAGGCTTGCTGGAGCCACACTGTGGTGACTCATGATAAACTAAATGAGGTTAACGGAGCACTCACTCCGTTAACCTCATTTAGGGGGGCACTTAAGCAGGCTAACTGCTGGGAGCCACACAGCTCCCAGTGGTTCACATGCGCGGAAGAAACTGGGCTGGGCTCCCTTAACACGGTTTCCTCCATGTATGTGAATAGCCTCAATGAGTCACCTGGGCACTTTCCAGACTAGAACCTGCAAGGGGGTCAGGACGCATTTCAGAAGTGTGCTTCCACACTTCCTGCGTCCTGACACTGCAGTCTCTATGTGGACAGCAGGGTGCCGCTCACATTTCCAATGCCTTTAAAAAAATTTAATCACTGCAAAATGGAAGCTACAACATCGTACATCCAGCATGGAAAAGTTGCTGTTTTGTCAGGTTGTTAGTAGCTGCGAGGCTGCTCCCCCTGCTGTTTCTGTTCCGAATGTGACTTGCCCAAACGGAAGCATTTTGCTGCTAATGAGCAGCTTGTCTGGAAAGTGCCCAGGTCACAGCAACAATATTAGAGCAACAGGCAATAGCCGTGCAGCCACACTGTAAATGCAGCTGCTTCGCCACCAGGAATGGAGTACATTTCCCAGCACTAGCTTAACAGAAGAGCACCTGAATATCATCATTCCTGAATATCAGTTGCTGGAAGGGGCCCCACAGCCAGGTCCAACCATCCCCGTCCTCTCTGTCAGTGCTAAAGAGCTCCATCACCTCCCTCTTCATTCAAGTAAACAGAGAGGCAATCAGACTTCTCAGTCCCGCATGAACTGGATAATAAATGAGATGTGCGTGTGCACCCTGCTTAGGCATCAAGGCACAGGTGTGCCACTCATTTAGTATCCAGCTCACGCTGTACAGGAAAAATGGCCTCCCTCCTCACAGGAAAGAGATGGTTCCCAGTGCCACACGAGCCGGATACTAAATCAGGGGCCCACATGTGCCTTGCATCAGGGCGCACAAACATCTCTTATTTAGTATCCGGCTCACACAGAACTAGTCGCCTCTCTCCATGCTAGAGGAAAGAGAGGTCAACTTCTCAGTTCCGCACAAGCTGGATACTAAAAGAGAGGCCTGCATGTGCCATGTACCAGGGCACATGCATGCCTCTTATTTGGTATCCAGCTCATGCAGAGCTAGTCAGCTCTCTGGAAGAGAGAGAGGCGGACTTCCCAGAGCCCCATGAACTGGATACTGGCATCTGAGAGCACACATGCCTCTCATTTAGTATCCAGCTCACACAGCCCTGGGAAGTTCAGTTGCCACTTTCCTGGCTAGAATGAGGAAGGAGGCAATTGAACTCTTTAGCGCTGCACTACTGGATACTCAGCTGAGTGGAGGGGGGAAGAAGTGGTAATGAAGGAGGAGTGTGCATGAGGGGGAGTGCTGCTCGCCCCCAGCCACACACCCTCCTAGGTTGGGAGGAATGTGAAGAGCTCACATCTTCATGCTTTGCTTGTGGGTTTCCCAAGGTCATCTGATTGGCCACTGTGCGAAGCAAGTCAGTGGACTAGATGGACCTTTGGTCTGATCCAGCAGGGTTTTTCATTCATATTTGTGTGTGTCACAAACTGACAAACTTGGGTCAGTTTGTGACTCTTGAGGAAGTGGACAGACTGCTTCAGACTGTGCGTCCTACAACCTGGTCTCTTGACCCTTGCCCAACTTGGTTTATTTCACCTGATAATCATATTATCAGAGAGGGTCTCATAAATATTATAAATGCTTCTCTGAGGGATGGCAGGATGCCTCTTGTCTCAAGGAGGCTTTTATTAGACCACTTTTGAAGAAACTGCACTGGATCCCTTTGAGTTAGTAAATTACAGACCTGTTTCTAATCTTCCATGGTGTATTTGTTTTCAGGAAGAACCTCAAGACTCTCCTGTTTTTCCAAGCTTTTAATTAGAATTGATTTTATAATTTTAAAAACTTGTTTTAATAACTATTTTATTCTATTGTTTTTATTGTCATTGTATTTTAATCTGTGGCTTTTACATATTTTAAATTTTGTACATCACCTAGAGAAGTATATATCAGGTGGTACAGAAATATGATAGATAGATAGATAGATAGATAGATAGATAGATAGATAGATAGATAGATAGATAACTTGGTGGAAGGTAATATAATTTACCTGCTGGTATTTTTGTTGGAAATTCTCTGTGGTGAGAGAATCCCTTTCTCATTATAACAGAGTGCACAGAGGCACAACACAGCGGAATTTAGTTAGGCATGCGTGTATGCTGAGAGTAAAGTAACTTGGAGCCAATTCATAGTTTCAAATTAATATATAAGGCATTTATTAAGGAACTCTATTCTAGATAGGAAAGTGAGGAGTTAGGATCTCTAATCTATCTATCTAGCTGGATGCAGATGGGTTCTGCATCTTCTCTGCACACAGGGTGCAGGGAGAGGAGCTTGCCATGTTGCAAGGTAGAAGGGCAGGTAGGGAAGAGAGAGAGGAAGGAAGTTAATCCCTAAGAGTACCAATCTACATTTCAAAGGGATAGTGTCAGAGCAGTGGAGAAGGGGTGACCAATGTCATGGCCCTCTAGCCCTCTGACTCACTAGACTGTCCTCCACTGTCTGAGACAAGAGACAGGGCAAAGTCATTTAACTTCCAACACCCCCTCTCGATGTCTCGTGACTCAGTTCACAAGATTCATTTTCTCTCTCAGCAGGGTCTTGGTAGTGGCTTAGTGAGTATGTCTGCAAGCATTTCATTTGTTGGGCAGTAGATCAGCTTGATTAGTCCACCATTCTGCAGACTTCTCACTACATGGTACTTCACACCAATATGTTTGGTACGCCTCTTTACATCTTCTTGTTTGGAGAGTTGAATGCAGCTTTGGTTGTCTTCATACACTGGTATGGGCTGTGGTACATCTGTACCTAGGTCCTTCAGTAGTTGACACAGCCATTGTATCTTGTGACTGCCCTGTGCAGCTGATACATATTCCACTTCAGTGGTTGATGATGCTACTATGTCTTGCTTTGTGCTTGACCAGCTTATGGCTCCATCTCCATAGAAAACTATGTGACTGCTGGTGGATTTCTTTTCTGTTAGGTCTCCACCCCAGTCTGCATCTACGTATGCCTCTAGTTTTGGTTTACTATTAGCTGGTAGCTTGAGCTTAAAGTGTGCAGTACCCTTTAGGTACCTAACAAGTCTCTTAATCGCATTCCAGTCCTTGACTGTTGGTGATGCAGTCTTTCTACAAAGTAAGCCAACTGCTGTGATAATATCTGGCCTAGTGAGTGTACTAATGTATAGAAGCTTACCCAATGCTTCACGATATCTATGGTTGTCAGATAGTTGCTCAGTTTGATCTTCTTGCTTTATGTAGTTCACTTCCATTGGAGTTGGTGTAGGATTCGCATTTTCCAGTCTGAGCAGGTTTATCAAGTCTTTAATTTTCTGTTCTTGGTTGATGAGGAAACTTCCATCTTTCTCTCTTTGTACTTGAATGCCCAAGTAGTGTGCAATGTTGCCAAGTCGCTTGACTTCCACATCTCTGTTCAGATGATGCATTATTTCCTTGCTGTCATCTGGATTCTCATAGGCAAGAATCAAATTATCAACATACACCAAAATGTAGGTCCACTTGCCATCTATGCATCTCGGGTATAGACAGGGATCCACGTTACTTCTTTTGAAGTTTGCTTGAAGCAGCATATCATTTAGTTTTATGTTCCATGCTCTGGCAGCCTGTTTTAAACCATAAATGCTCTTTTGCAATTTGCATACATAGTCCTCTTTGCCTTTCTCTAAGAAACCTGGTGGTTGTTGCATGTAAATGTCCTCTTCTAGTTTGCCATGCAAGAATGCAGTTTTCACTTCTAGGTGTTCAACATGCATTCCTTTGCTAGCAGCAGTACTTAACAGAGTCCTTACTGTGGTACGTTTAACCACTGGTGCAAATGTTTCATCATAATCTTTTCCATATTTCTGTGAATATCCTTTTGCTACTAATCTGGCTTTGTAGTGCTGAATCTCACCATCAGCATCGTGTTTGAGTTTGAAAACCCATTTGCAGCCTATAACTTTCCTTCCTTGAGGTAACTTAGTAAGAGTCCAGGTTTTGTTTTTCTGTAGAGCCTCAAGCTCTTGTTGCAGCTTGTTTCTACTTCTGGGCTTCTGGTTGTGGTAGTTGGGATATTTCCTCCTATGATGAAGGTTCTGGTTGTTCCACCGTTCCTGCGAGGTAGGACAGTCTCGGAGCTGGAACACCTCTTTTTGAGCGCATTGCTTGCCTCACCTCACCCTCTGTGGTCTCTCGCATTATGTCAGGTGCATCTGGTGGATCGCTGGGGGTCTCTGTGTCGAGCATGGTTGGATCTGGATCTGCTGTCTCCTCCTCTTCAATTCCTCTGAGATTAGGAAGCATAATCCAGTTATCAGGGTGTTTGTTCTGGTTGCTTGCTTCGGTGTAGGCCCCCGCTTAAGACGTAGCTCTTTCATTCTCATCGAAATACACTGCTCTGCTTATGGTTATCTTGTTGGTGTCAGGATCCAGAATTCTGTAGCCTTTGGATTGTGCTGAGTAGCCTACAAAAATCCCTTTTGTGGCCCTAGCCCCTAACTTAGTCCTTTTTTCCTTTGGGATGTATGAGTAAGCCATGCTTCCAAAGACACGCAGATGCGTCATGGATGGCTTATGACCATGCCAAAGTTCATATGGTGTTGTTCCTATAGGCTTTGTGTGCATTCTGTTTTGTATGTATGCAGCAGTCATGTTGCCTTCTCCCCAGAATTTCTGTGGGAGGTGTGCGTCAGCAAGCATGCATCTTACCATGTCCAGTACATAGGAACATAGGAAGCTTCCATATACTGAGTCAGACCATAGGTCCATCTTGCTCAGTATTGTCTACACAGACTGGCAGCAGCTTCTCCAAAGTTACAGGCAGGAATCTCTCTCAGCCCTATCTTGGAGATGCCAGGGAAGGAACTTGGAGCCTAGATGCTCTTCCCAGAGCATCTCCATCCCCTAAGGGGAATATCTTACAGCATTCACACTTCTAGTCTCCCTTTTGTATGCAACCAGGGCGGATCCTGCTTAGCTTAAGGGGACAAGTCATGCTTGCTACCACAAGACCAGCTCTCTTCCCTTGTTTCTTCCCAAGTAGACTTCTGGTTTCTGACACTTCATTCTGTGATGCGTTGTAAGCTACCGTGGTTTGATGCACAGTTCCATGTTCTCTCAGGAACTGCTGTGTGGCGTTAGACATATATTCTCCTCCATTGTCTGTGCTCAGGATCTTTGGCTTCCAGCCAAATTTGTTGCTTGCCATGGCCACATAGTACTGTAGTTTCTCAAGCATCTATGATTTCTCCTTTAGTAGAAATACACACGTGTATCGTGAGAAATGATCTGTTATTGTTAGGAAATATTTTTCATTACCTATGGTTGCTGGTAGTGGTCCAGATATATCGCTGTGGATCAGCTCTAGGGGTCTTCTGGTCTTCCTTTCACTCTGCTTAGGAAATGGCTTGTTAACTGCTTTGGACTCAAGACAACAAACACAGTTAGTTACAATGTCACATGGTACAAAACCAATGCATTAGCTAATCCCTTTTCCTTCAATGTTCTGGATTGACTCATAGCTCCTGTGTCCTAGGCATCTATGCCACAGTTGCAAGCAGTTTTCATGCAGGCATGACTTAGCAAGGTTCACTTCATTAGGCTGGTATGCCTCAAGTTTGGACTGGGCTGGTCTTTCTCTGTCTGTCTTCGATACAGATTGCTCCTCCACACTGTAAAGACCTTTGGATTTAGAGCCTACAAGGCAAACTTCTCCATTCTGGGTAACAACACATTGTCCATTTTTAATATACAATTCACAGCCTTGTTTCTCTAGCTTGGATATTGAAATCAAGGCGCTTGAGAAGTCAGGGATATACAAAACATCTTTAAGAAAAAATGGTTTAACAGATCCATCCAGTAACTTGCAATACAAAATTCCTTCGCCTTTCTTCTTGGCTTTAATTGTAGTATTATTGCCCAAATAAACAGTCTCTTCAGGACTATCAAACAGTTCAGTATAGAAATCCAGATTATTTGAAATATGAACAGAAGAACCAGTATCCAAAAAATGAACTTTTCATCGCTTTGCATCAAGCAAACATTAAAGCTTTTGTTCAAATATCTTTCTGTATGCTTACTTTTCTTTGTCTGATTCTTGGGACAGTTCGCCACCTTGTGGCCAAATTGGTTACACAGAAAACATCTAAAGGCATTAGTCCCAGTTGGCCTCATTTCAGGAGCAGTCTCCCTGCTGGTGGTCATGTGACCTCTCTCTCTGGATGAGTTTCCTTGGCAATGAAGCCAGATCTCTTTGTATGTAAATGTGGGGGGCCCATGCGGTTTCCTCTTGCAGCATTCCCTCCCTGCCTTGGGTTTCCTCTGGAATGACCAATTGTTGCTTTAAGAACAAAGTTACTTGCCAATTCACTTTCATAGCGAAAATTCAAAACTTTCCTCCTGTTTGCTTCAGAAGATAATGTTTGTATTGCTTCCTCAAAGCTTAGATTGGTGTGGGTTTCCAATTGGCCGATTATACTGCTATAGCTGGGGGGTATGCTTAGGAACAGAGCTTCCAGCTTCTGACTCTCTGTAAATTGCTCCCCTGCCTCTTTAAATTGAAAAAAGAAATCTTCCAGAAATCCCATATATGTAGCAAAACATTCACCATCTTTATACTGGAGATCCTGCATTTTCTTTCTCAAGTTAAAGGTGTATGCCCACCCCTTCTTCATATGCAAGGAATCTAGCTTGCTTAGCATTTCCTTTGAGGTTCCAAGATCACATATTGTGTAAAGATAATTTTTACTCACAGAAGCTGCGATCAGGACTTGAGACTGAGCATCTTTGAGCACCCATGTTTCTTTGGCAGTTTTCTCAGCAGCTGTGGTTCCATCTGCGGGGGGGGGGGGTCCTCCTCAGTAACTTTTTGGAGTCCTTCTGCTTTCAGTGCAAGCCTCAATCGGGTTTTCCATTCCAAATAGTTGTCTGCGTTCAAGATAGTCAGTCTGAGTTTTCCCTCTAGGTAAGTAGCCATCCTCACTGGCTCCAAAAGGCAGTTGCTGCAGGTTAGCAATTCAAAGTGTCCACGCTAGATCTCACTGGATCTCCTGGAACAAACCTAACTCTCTAGTTGCAGTACACGCAGCTCAAAATACTGGGCTCCCATAACCTGTTGGAAATTCTCTGTGGTGAGAGAATCCCTTTCTCATTATAGCAGAGTGCACAGAGGCACAACACAGTGGAATTTAGTTAGGCATGTGTGTATGCTGAGAGTAAAGTAACTTGGAGCCAATTCATAGTTTCAAATTAATATATAAGGCATTTATTAAGGAACTCTATTCTAGATAGGAAAGTGAGGAGTTAGGATTTCTAATCTATCTATCTAGCTGGATGCAGATGGGTTCTGCATCTTCTCTGCACACAGGGTGCAGGGAGAGGAGCTTGCCATGTTGCAAGGTAGAAGGGCAGGTAGGGAAGAGAGAGAGGAAGGAAGTTAATCCCTAAGAGTACCAATCTACATTTCAAAGGGATAGTGTCAGAGCAGTGGAGAAGGGGTGACCAATGTCATGGCCCTCTAGCCCTCTGACTCACTAGTCTGTCCTCCACTGTCTGAGACAACAGACAGCACAAAGTCCTTTAACTTCCAACAATTTTAGCCTATGTGTGGAAGTTACCATATTTTATATTATTCAACATATTTTATAAATAGCCATGACCAATGTCACAGAAACATAAGTCTGGATTTTACAACAAAATGGCTGCTGAGGGTATTTATAGGTAACTTCCACACATTACAAATTGGGCCTGAATCAAGGTTATCAGGAGATTTCCATTGGGGTTATTTAGCAACGCACCAAGTAAGCTACCACTCCAGTTACAGAGTGCAGAGTTTAGTTGTTGCAGCTATTTAAGTAACACACATAGAGATCACTGTAGATTCTAAACTAAATTGATTTATTGGTGAAGTACATTTGGGATAGGAAAGACCTATCTATCCTATCAACTACATACTGAATAAGTAGGGGGAGGGAGAGATGTTTCCATCTTCTCTCTAGGAGGAAAGGAAGAGGACTGACTCACTACAGAAAGTACCTGAGGAGTCAAAACAGGAGTCATAGAGGAAAGCAGGGACAGGTAAAGGAGACTCTCACTAGCTACCTCTGCTCCCAGTGCCCCTAGTGGTGATTAGGATAGTTAGTGCAAAAGGTTGATGCACTGGAACTCCATCTCCAACCATTTCATAATGCAAGAATTGACAAGAAACATGAAGAAAACTGAAAACTGGTTACTGGGCAGGTAGCATATTTCTCAAGGGATATCCCTGATCAGAACCAAAGTTTTTAAGTTGCACTTCTGTCCCCCATTACCTTTTCAATGTCCCTGTTTTTCACACGTTCTGTTCTGGAATTGGCGGCAGCTGTGTCTAATGACTTCTTGCAGGCCTGCCAATGACACTTCAAGCTAGACTATCCTTTCTGAGAAGTGCACAACTGTTACAGAACACAGTATTTCAGAATGTGTGTATGTGTGCATAGTTTTATTTTTCAATTTTATCACTACAAAGATAAGAATATAAGCATTCAGTGCAAAGCATATCTGAGGAATTTAAATTATATAGACAAAACATCAATATAGTCTGAAAACACAATATTCAGTATCAACTTTTGATGTATCAATATAAATTTGAAATATCAATATATCAATATATCAATATCAATTTTTATTTTGCAATATACTTTGCAAAATAAAAATCATGTTCAGCTATGCCAGTCTTGTATAAAATAGTTTTGATCTATCAATACAGTTGAAGAAAGCCAACCATCTAAGTAGTAATACTTTTATTTTGAATGAGTTTGAGGCTTTAGTCTAGAAAGACAATATCTTACACTAAAATCTCCCAAACCATGTCCTAATTTTTGGTGCTCTTCCCCTGGTGAAGAATTTAGCTGCTACAATAACAATAACAATGTCACAAGTTCTAACCTAAATTTCAGGAACATATTTACTTCTGGACTCCTTTTGGGGAGAACAGACATCCCTAGGTTCACAGAATCTCTCAAAACATAGACAGAGACTGCTCCTTTCAGACTCCCACTGGGTAACAAGATCCACAGGTCTACATAATGCAACACTCCACTTCAGCATCAAACAGAACTTTTGTTGTACCTCATGGTGTCCCTGTCCTGAAGGTATCTTGGGCCTAACTTCATTTTAAACTCTGTGGCTTAGAAGCAGGCTCAGACTGGCCCACGGGGCAACGGGGCATATTCCTGGTGCGCCCCATCCACTGAGCGCCCCTGAGCCCCGCCACACTCAGCAGCAGGGAACACTCCCACCCTTAATTACCCATTCTACTGAAAACCCAGCACCTTCCCCACATACGTCCCACCACCTCTCAGTGCCCCCAGTCTGGCCCTGCTTAGAAGTAAGGCAAGTGCATAAGTGTATCCAAATTTAGAAAGAAGCCAGGCTATTTATCCAGATCATTATTATCTAACCATAAGAGAGAACCATTTTTTGTCCCTAAAAATAATGAAATTCAGGAACAAACTATTGGAGATCAAGGGAGAGCTAATGTAGTGTTTAACAGTCCTGTCTTATGCATGACGGCTTGAAAGTAAAGTTTAATTGAGTTAAGTACACATGTATAGAGTTGCAGACAAAGACCCAGTTCAGACATAATGCAGAACCATGATTCCCTCCCCCTGATCTCCTGTCTGCTTCCAGATGACAGGGAGAGCCGCCTCTCTACAGTCAGCAAGACTGCAGACTACAGTCAGCGAGACGGCTTTCTTCTTGACAGGAGGACAGCCCACACAGCCAATCAACCGGAGTGAGAAAGGAGCTTCCTCCCTCAACTCTGGTTACGTGGGGCCCAAACTGCGGTATCAGCGTTCAGATGTAACACTGGCATCGCAAAACCGGAGTTAAGGGCGGTGAAACTCCACTCTGACCAAAGGCGAGGGAAACCTCAGGTCCCTTTTCACCCTTAACTCTGGGTTGCCAAATTCGGATGTGCAGCTTTGGGGAATGGAGGTGAAGGAAACATCCGGTTTCAACTCAGTCATGGACCTTAGGCAAAACAAACTATTTCTCAAACCCACCCAATCACTTGCTCCCTTCTAGGTCTGCCTTACAGGATTGTTGTAATGACTACTGAGAACACAGACCTAAACACCTTTTAAGAGTATTATATAAAAATAAATTATTGATTTTATTAATTGCAACTCAAGAACTGACTGCTCTAGCAACAAGAGAGAGAATAAAAGAGCCAGAGGGTATTTTGCTCACCTGGAATTGGTGCTCAAATAAATAGAAGCTCCAAGGTACACCTTTATAAATTCAACTCAGTTGCCAAGAAAAAAAAGCTTTGAAGAGTTTTCCAATAATAGGCAGCAAACTCTTAAGAAGAACCCTGCCTGAACAAAGCAAAATGCCTCCTCTTAACCCAGAAATGTATTTTGGCCAATATTGCTTTAGCTGTTTATTGGGATGTATAAGACTCTTTCTTCCTTACCATTAATGACTGCAGTATGGAAGTCATTGGGAAAGAAGCCTTAACAGCATCTTAAAATTATCCTCTAAACTCAGATGTTAGTGAGTAAAAATCATTTTCCATTACCCACGAATCCCCCCTTTCCAGCACAAATCCCAGCATTGGCTCTTCATTTTTACATACGAGATTGAGAATTTTCAAAGAACCCCATTCATTTTCCTTTTATCTCTCAGCACACCATTTCACTACAGTCTCTGTTTTCCCCTTGTCTTTTTATTCAGTGTGTGACTCATCTGCAAGCACAAATTACCTTTGCTAAAGTATTCTTTGGAGAAATAATTAGCCACAAGCACCTCCTCCGCAGGCTCCTACATATGCCTCAGAGACTGGGGCGCTTGACATAAATCATTTAGTCCTGAGCCCTCGCACACACCTCTCCCAATGGACTCTGTAATTGGCAAAGTAGTTGCCAACTGGGTTTAAAGTGATTTGAAATTGTTTTCCATACAGCCTTGCTGATAGCTAAAGGTTTCCCCTTTACCTCAAGCATGAGTTACAGTAACATGATTGAATGTAACCAGTTATTCAGTTCAAGCTGTGATTCTGATACAGTATAGACAATATAAATTCCCCGGAGCTCTGTGAGGCCACCTCAACGGTCCATTTAAGTCCAATTCAATTAGGCTCACTATAGTTCTTAGGATTTCGTAGGTATGTTTGCAGCAGCCTTGAGGCTTGAATGTGAGAACAGTATTCATCTAGGACTTTTAAATTAGGTCTCAGGTGTCATCATTCTAAATGAATTATTACAGTGGTATGTTGTTCATGCCACTACAGTTAAGTTTATGTTAGTCTCTCCAGTAAGCCATTTTAATGCACTGAGGACCTTGGGTTGCCTTGTAAGGTCCTTCCATAACAGAGATTTTCCAAACTCCGGTCTTAAAATAATTACACTGCCACAAAAATACACATGCTTAATTTGGAGGGGAATAGATAGATTTTGGTTTCCAAATAGTCTGAATTTTGGGGAAGACTGTTCAAGCAGAGCTGAAAACAGTTTGCAACTGTATGCCATAAAGAACCGATATCTGCCCAAACAATTAGCAATTTGATCCAGCAAAGATGACAGCATAATAATAATATGTATGGTGAGTTCCCACTGCTTAGTGGGGCTCCCCATGGAACATCGGATAGCACATTTCTCATAAGAAAATGCATAATCGGAGTGGAAAATAGAAAGCAGCAAAATGTAGGTGGAATGCCCAAGCTATAAATGTTATCTTGTACTTGTACACATTTTTAGGAAGAATACTAGTTACTATTGAATAAAGAAGCACTAAAGAAATGATTTAAGATTTCTCTGGAAAGCTGGACTGTGAACTTTTCTCTGTGTGAATCTCTAGCTTTCTTTTAAGTTCATGCCTCTGAACTGGACTTCAAGTGGGCTTCTCTGCATTTTTGGATGCCTCTAGAGAGCCTGGTGGTTACTTCTGTGTACAGTGGTGCTGCATACTCTTGGCTTTCCCTCACAAAAGCCTCTCAGATCACATGATAACACACTTTAGAATTTCTTTGATAGTTGAAACCAAGCTTATATTAGGAATATATTGTGGACAAGATAATGCATACAGCTTAATTTTGCAGATTCCCTATAAATAGAATAATTTGCATATCCTTTTCATATATCTTCACAACTACCCTGTGAGGTAGGCTAATCTGAGAAAATGGAACTTGCCCAAGGCCACCCAGTGATCTCCATAGTTGAGTGGGGGTTGAATCTTGGTTTTACTCATCCATACGTGATATTCCAACCACTGAAAGCATTGCAGTTAATTGGAAACTAGTTTAAATTTAAATACAAGTGGTAATTTGTTTTGTCAACAAGTGAAGTTGATACTTTAACTGTGTTTTAAGGTATCCTTTGGAACAAGAAATTCAAAAATGGGTTTTCTTTTAACTAGAGTGCATGATAGGGCACTACAGTATACAGTAATTAATTAACCTCTTCAGCCCTAATGAAAATCCACCTAAAAGCAACACAAAGACAGGTAAATCCCCATCTACTTTGTATGATATGTGGTGGTAGCCCCCAAGGTCTTAAGTAAGGTAGGAACCCTGTGAGTTGAGAATTTTGTCTCCTTGACTACTCTGTCTGCAAAGAATGCTTGCCAACAAAATCCCTATTCAGACATTATACTGTATGAGTGTACAGATGTCTGTACACTTGTACTTGTTTGTGTGAATAACTGCACCTTCAATAATTTTAAAAGTGAATCTGGAAACAGACCCCTCAAAGGCATGGTACAGATAGGAAGTGTACTGCTGTACATGTGCTCAACGTAACATGTGAATAACTGTACCTGTGTACAGATCTGTACTTGTGTACAATGTACATTCATTGTACAAATATTTAACATAATGCAACTTGTCAGTTGGCCCTCCATAGTGTTCTGGGCCATGGTGTAGTGCATGGTGCCTGGGCCCGTAGGAGGGCCTTCTCTGTGGCTGCCCCTCTTCTTTAGAACAACCTCCCCCCGCCCCCAATTCGTTCATTCAGCCCCCTCTTTAGTGGCTTTTAAGGCCCTTCTTAATACCTACCATTTTCACCAGGCTTTTGCCCTTTAATTTTTTTAAAAAAATATTGCTATTGTTATTGTTCACCGCCTAGAGTATTTGGAGAAGGTGGTATACAAGAATTTTTAAATAAATAAATAAATAAATAAATAATGCATGGATGGAGCTATTGTTGGAAATCAATATGGACAACCCTAATTTTCTTCTTACCATTCATCACCAGTGCAATATGCAGAAGATAAGTCATGACCACCCTGAAAATGTGCATATAGGATGAAAATATACTTCACCCTCACTCATTACCAGTGTTCCCTGTAAAAGGGATTCCCAGATGTTGTTGGCTACAACTCCCAGAATTCCCAGCGGCAATGCTCTTTGGCTGGGGATTATGGGAGCTGTAGTCAACATCTGGGAATCCCTTTTACAGAGAGCACTGCTTGTTGCCATGTTAAAACAAGGCCTGGCCTAAATTCCAGGGGACCCTTGGCAAACTGCCCTCCATGGGGTACCCTCCTACCTGCAAGGTTCCCTCTGCCACCATTACATATGGCTATCTGCACAGAAGAGGTCTCAGAGATCAGAAGTGGGCCTTTCTGAGGGCCTGAGCAGCTCCCCCATGTGAACGTGCAGGAGCACACACATACACACACCAGGTCTGTATTAAAGAATAGCTCTAGGTTAACAGTGGCATGGCAATAGGCTGCAAAAGATTGCTGCCTAGGATACCAATTTCTGGGCATAACCCCTTCTCTTTATAGACCCATTCACATGTTATGTTCAACACTTGTACAACGAGTGTACAGTGTACACAGATACAGATCTGTACACAGGTACAGTCATTCATTTGTTATGCTGAACACAGGTAGAGAAGTACACTTCCTATCTGTACCATGCATTCGAGGGGCCTGAATCCAGATTCACTTTTAAAATGAACACAGGTACAGTCATTCACACAAATGTGTGCATGTGTGTACCTGTATACTTTAGTGTATCTGTATACTTGTACAGCATAATGTCTGAATCAGAGTTATGTGACTTTCGCATCTTATTCACCTAATCTCTCCAAGTTATGTCTCTCTTTCCATGCACCCCTCACTTCATATTATGCAGGGTTTCTCAACGTGTGGGTCCCCAGATGTTATTGGACTTCAACTCCCATAATCCCCAGCCCAGTGGCCTTTGGTTGGGAACTATGGGAGTTGAAGTCCAATTACATCTGGGGACCCACACATTGAAAATCCCTGTAGTGTCACATCCTATTTATAGACATATATTCCGCACTTTTGTCATGTATTCAGTATCTTAGTATTCTTTTGAAATATCAAAATATTATTACAGTTAGGTTCAGAAAAATAAAATCCAGCCATGCTCTTAAATCTTAAAGAACTGAGATGAATATCCTGGAATAGTGCCTTATCACTTACAAAGCATGATACTCTCAGCTTCTTACATGTGTCCTGTTTGTATAACTTAATTTGTCATACCCGCTTAATTCACAAGTGTCCTGTAAAGGATGATATCTCTATATTTGCTACTGGATGCTGAAATAGACCCAGTTGTCCCCCTAATTCGCTGATATGTGTTCTACCATAGAACAATACTGACATCTAGTGGTAGGAATGATGCACGTGTCTTCTGTATCAAAGGCATCCCCAGCAGAACGTGTTTTTAATGCTGTATTTTCTTATCTGGCCCACTTCGATTCCAAAGAGTAAAGTGCCTTTGAAATTCTTCATGCTATTTGTCACAGATGTTTTAAAGAATTGTTAAATTTATGGGAACGAGACAATCAGCTGGCTGAATGAACCAAGGGGAAAAGTGGTTCAAAATGAGTGATGAAGTTCACCAATAAAACTATCATTTTTAAAAAATAAAAAATCCCTTATCCCACTTGCTTATACATAATAACCTAAATTCAGGGTGGGCAGGAATTAGATCAAGACCTATACAGTGATTTGCGGAAGACTGGAGAGTTTAAACTCTCGGCTTTCGCAGCTGACTCATTCCTTTATGCATCAGGAAGAAGGCACCTTCTTCCCAGTGCATTATGGGGCAAAATGGCTTCAAGTGTGGCTCCTCTGTGGGTTAGATGGTGCCTCCTTCCTTGTGCATTATGGAGTAAGTCAGCTGCAAAAGTGGGAAATTCCAGTCAATATGGTACACTGGCCAGTATCCTTTGGCACACTAGTGTGCTGCAGCACCAGTTCAGAAATGCTGGTGTAGACTAATCCTTTTAGATGACTGAGACTGTTGCCGGTCATAAGAGAGGTGAGCAATGACCATGCTCCCTGATGGAGGAAATTTTTGAACATGGGAAACACTGTGGGGTAGGTTTTCTCTAAGCATAGGGAGTTTAAACAGGGGGAAAGGTGTCCCCTTCCCAGGTGTGAAAGAGCCTCCTGGCTTTTGTAACAGACTACCTCATAATGCACAAGGAGGGTTAAATATGTTCAGTAAATAATAAATAAGTGTGTGGTGTCCTTGCTGCCACAAGAGAAATCAAAGGGGACAGCGTGCCCCAGGTTTTCTCCTTAATCTGTGTCTCCAGGGCGGGGCATTGGAGGTTGGGAAACACTGGTCTATATAATCAAAGGAGTAGTAGTATAAAATACATCCTAGCTGTCAAAAACAAAGTCACGTGGCTTTGGGGGTGATGTCACCGGGAGCATGTGCATGTTGACATCACTGGGAGCTGTCAGAATCAGGCCTACGTCACCAGAAGTGGTCAGAGGTGGGCCTACATCACCGGAAATAGTCAGAATCAGGACTATGCCCTCACCCTGCAAGTTCTGCCCCACCCCTCCACCACCACCGCAGAATATACCCGGGCATGCCCTGAAGGTGGTATGTGACCCCTTTATGAACACACCCTACCACCCTGGACCAATAGGAACAGATTTCAGAGCCTAGAAAGGCCTGATGGTGCATGGAGCAGGCCTAATAATAGATAATGGAGCAGTGACCATTTTGTGTAACTTTATTGGCTGAAATGGCAAGTGATCCCTCTAAGAACAGACCCTGTGGCAGAGTGCCACACACAGCTGAGATGCTAGGGGTTGCCAAAGAATTAGCAGCAGAGGGTGGCTTTTTGCCCCACTCCCCACTGAGTGGTAATACAGGTTTAAAGAAACATGGTTTTAATTTCACCCACAATTTCTAACATTCCAGGCATATCAGGAATGTTTACAATTCTTTCAATGTGTGTTTTTTTGTTTAATGGCCACTCTATACTCAGCAATAATTCTGAGGCAGTTCTTGGCCTCTGCTGCTTGCATTTTCATAATCCTCAAGCCCTCTGTAGCCATCGCAATCTCTTTGAAATAATCAAACACCCATCTCTTCCTCAAGATCCTTCACCAGATAGGCCTGTGCCAGTGAGTCTTAAAATCAAGACCATGATGGAGTTAGAAAACTATAAATCAATCTGCCCCTCAAGGTTGTTGAACATAGGAAGCTGCCATATACTGAGTCATACCATTGGTCCATCTCACTCAGTATTGTCTGCACAGACTGGCAAGCTTGAATATTTTAAGACTAGTGCTCCAGGTGAGACTCAAACTCACAATCATGGCATTGCTTTGTGTGAAGTGCTTTTGAATAAGTACCTTGTGCTACCAATTGCACCACTAGTAAAGGTAAAGTGTGCTGTTGAGTCAATGTCGACTCCTAGCGACCACAGAGCCCTGTGGTTGTCTTTTGTAGAATACAGAGGGGTTTACCATTGCAATCTCCCTCGCAGTATGAGATGATGCCTTTCAGCATCTTCCTATATCACTGCTGCCCTATTTATTTATTTATTTATTTATTTATTTAACTTCTATACCGCCTAAACTTTCGTCTCTGGGCAGTTAACAGAAAAACAATTAAAATACATATAAAAGTTAAAACAATGCAGCAATTTAAAAACAGCCATAAAATGGAAAACAGACAGTTTTAAAAAGCTGGGAAAGCTTGGGTTAAAAGATGGGTTTCCAGGTGTTTTTTTTTTTTTTTAATTGCAAGAGATGGGGAAGATCATATCTCAGCAGAGAGCACATTCCACAATCTCGGGGCAGCAACCGAGAAGGCCAGTCTCTGTGTAGCCACCAAACGAGTTGGTGGTAGCTGAAGACAGACCTCCTCTGATGACCTCAGTGAGCGGTATGGCTCATAGTGAAGAAGACTTTCTCTTAAATTCCCAGGGCCTAAGCCATTTAGGGCTTTATAAGTTATAACTAGCACTTTGTATTTTGCCCAGAAACCTATTGGCAGCCAGTGAAGCTCCATCAGCAAAGGAGTAATGTGGTCTCTCCAAAGATGACCCAGAGACCAGCCTGGCTGCCGCATTCTGAACCAACTGGAGTTTCCGGACTACGTACAAAGGCAGCCCCACGTAGAGCGCACTACAGAAGTCAAATCTGGAGGTTACCAACAAATGTACCACTGTTTTGAGGTCATTGATCTTGAGAAATGGGCACAGGTGGTGTATCAGCCAAAGCTGATAGAAAGCACCTCTGGCCACCGCCTCAACTTGAGAAATCAAGGAGAGGTGTGGATCCAGAAGTACTCCCAGACTGCAAACCTGTTCCTTTTGGGGAAGTGTGACCCCATCTAGAACAGGTAGATCAAGATTGTCTCTGGAGTTCTGACCCCGCACAATAAGTACCTCCACCTTATCTGGATTCAGTTTCAGTTTATTCTCCCTCATCCAGCCCATTACCACTTCCAGGCAGGCATTTAGAGAGGATATGCCTCTCTAAAGGCATATCCTCACTATAGGTGTTTCCCACAGTCTGGGAAACGTACCAGCAGGGATTCGAACCGGCAACCTCTGGCTTGCTAATCAAGTCATTTCCCCACTGTCACTGTAGCTACTGTCTAAGTAAGTAGATTCAAATTTATTAATAAAGATTAAATGTCATTTTAAAAATAGGGGTTTTTAACTGTTGATGGAACATGCACACAGAGAGAGAGATATTTAGAAATCTATCTTCCACACATCAATGACCATAAATGAGAGAAAAATTAACTAACTTTTTGATTGAGATTGTACATATCATATTTGTCTGTAATCGTATTGTCATATTCCCCTTCCCCTTATGTCGTAAGTGAGATAAGTGTGTAAATTTCAGATAGTACACCCAGCACCAGATTATATTCTGGTGACACAGGTCAAATGATATAGGAAGGAAGAAAATTATGTTATCAAATATTAGAAGAGAGAAAAAAGAAACCTGCTTCAAAAAAACCCAGAGAATATTAAAGAGGGCAAAGGGGATGTTATATACTTTCCTCCAAGTACCACAAAAGCAGCTTTACCCTCACAACCACCACTGATACAAGTTAGGCTAAAGGGGTAACTTTTCCAAGGCCATCAGCCACTGAGCTTCATAGCTGAACAGTGATTTGACCAGCATTTCTAGCCACCGCACAAGAACAGAAACACAATTCCTAGAAACAGTAGTGGGTGCTTTAAAGCAGATCTTCTGACAAAGAACTAGATTCTATCCACAATCTATTTTGAGGGTCCCAGTTCACAAAAAAACAGTGGCTAACATCCAGAGCAAACAAGCAAGTTTGTGCTAGTTTAAGAAGTTAAACGCTGTTGCACTAAAAATCCCGAATTTTCACAAGAGCATTCGTGCGCAAAAGTTCCCATTAAAACAGATGTGGCATACTGCATTTGTGCAAATGTTGCACGCACACAAGCATTGTTCCATTTAGTAGCACAACACTAGTCTGGAGCACAAGCACAAGCTCCAGACTTACAGTTAGCTATAACAGTTTTGTATTCTGTTGCTCTGATGTCAGCCAGAGGTGCAGTTTGATGAGCCTGCTTTAAAAACTAGAACCTCTTGTGGGGGAACTGCTGCTCACTTGATAACCTTGTTAAACAAATATCTGGCAATGGAACAAGTTGCCCAGGATGACTCTGGAATCTCTTTTGGATGTTTTCAAATATATGACATGCAGCCCTTAGTCTAGGCATGATACAAAAGCTACAAACAGCAAACACAGATATTTCATGCAAAGAATATTGTGTTTTAGGGCAAAAATTGTGAGAAGAACTGGTCTAATTCCCAACTCATATTCTACATATTGGTTTGAGTTTATGGGTAACTTAAGGCAAGGATCACACATTTTTCTATCTAGGGCATGTTCTAGCTGCAGTGCTGAGGAAGGTCTAATAACTAGCTCTTGAACTCAGATCAGCTAGAGTTATTGTATGCCTTTTCTGACACCACATTCACTGGAGAAAATAGCAAATGGGCAACACAAAGGCAAAGTTACATAATAAAGAACATGAATCCATGCTGAGTTGTAAAGTATTAAATATCTGATATTCTATGTAAGACACAGTAGCATATGTTTTTGAGAGATACACTACTCATGAGCTTTCATATCTATATCCTGATATTTAAATGTAATAAGACATGCCAGGTTTCTTCAAACTAGGGAAAGGAATTGTGTATTAATATATGCTCTGGTCATGGAGAGAACAGAAAAGCCTTTTCACTTTGGCATGTTTTAAGAACCACACTGAAATGTAAATCAGCATAAAATAAATACTGGGCCTCTTCACTTTTGGGGTGTTTTAAAAATCACGCCAAAAGTTAAAGTAGCAAAAAATAAAACACAGGGTCTCCCCTCTTTAGGATGTTTTAAAATCACATGTCTTTGGTTTGGGGAAATCTACCCTTAAAATCCACCACCACCCCTCGTTTAAACTACAAACTGTGCTAACTTGGCAAAGAGGCACCTTTTAACATGGTGATTCTCTTTATTTAGCAGGGGGAGAGTAACTGGCCCTATCCACCCCCAGCACAGTACCTCCAGTGACTGTTGCTGGTGTCTATCTTAGGTTTCCTTTTCGATTGTGAGCCCTTTGGGGACAGGGTTCCATCTTATTTATTTGTTATTTCTCTGTGTAAACCACCCTGAGCCATTTTTGGAAGGGCAGTATAGAAATAGAATAAATGGATGAATGAATGAATGAAATGGAGGATTTAAATTAATACAATTAGTAGAAAATACTTCTATAACAGAACTGTTCAGAACAGCAGAAAATACTGTGGGTTAGATCAGAGGAATGTGCTAAGAAAGGTACTCACAGAATCCAGAGGCAGGGGCGTAACTATAATAGGGCAAGGTGAGACAGTTGTCTGAGGGCCCATGGCCTTGGGGGGGCCCAGTCCCCCCACCCCGGGCTTCCTTCAGTTGTATTCATCCTCTGAAATTGATGTGAGTGTTAAGACCTGGAGCTACCAGAACATCATGTCTAGTACCATTAAATGACTTGCATCGTCCACAATTTATAAAACCTTTTAAAAAATAATTTAGGGTGGTGTATATATATAGGATGATGATGATGATGATGATGATGATGATGATGATGATGATGATGATGTGTGTGTGTGAGTGTATAATATATATATAAATTTTACTATGCTTTTTGTTTCCACTATTTCTTTACTTCATGAGCTGAGCTTCAGTGAGGGCGTGGCCCATTTTAAAATCTTGTCTCTAGGCCCACTCCAACCTTGCTACGCCCCTCTCCAGAGGCCTGCTTCTTCTGGAGGTCCAGGAAGGAGAAAGAGGAAGTATTTCCTTGGGCCGTTGGCAGGAGGGCCTGATGAGAATATGTCCTTCCACATCACTAGGGCTCATGGGCGGAACTACGATCGGGCAAGGGGAGGCAGTTGTCTGGGGGCCCCACTGCCTCTAGGGGCTCTCCAGAAACATGTCACATGACTCCCCATTGCCCTCCTGCCCAGCCCCAAGGCCCCTCAGCCACTTGCCCTGTTCGCCCTCTCTCCTGGCCGGCAACCTAAGCAGCCTGAAAGGGGCTCCAGCTCCTTCTCTCTACACGTCTCAGCTGATCAGCGGGTGGGCGGGGCTTCCAGAGAGGCCTCTGTGCAGGTCTCCCTGAAGCCTGAACTCGAGTGCCAAAGGAAGGAAGGAGGCAGGCAGAGTGGCCAACACAGTTTTCTGCAGACCCTCTGCCCAGGCCGGCCAGCCCAGCCTTTGCAAACCCAGCCTTTGTCAGGTAGAATGTGAATTCCTTTTTGTGGTCCTCCCCTGCAGGATATAGAAGGATCTGCTTGCCATAGGGCTTTGATATGGAGAGGGGGAGACTGAGAAGTCTCTGAATATATAACTTTAAACAGATTGGAAAAATTGCTGGCTTAAAAAAAACCACTATCTAAACATTCCTATAAGTGGCTTGTTTCATGGCAGAAAATTACAAAAACTTCTGGAACAAACAATATTATATTTTTATTTATTTATTCATTCATTCATTCATTTATTCATTTATTCATTCATTCATAAATACACTTATGTTCAAGTTGTTTTGCAACCCAGAAGGTCTGAGTGAGAACTGTGAAGCATGTGTTGTGCTTTTATATATGTTGTGAAGTGTGCATGTGTGTATTCAGTGAAATGTATTTCCAGGCAGCATACTTATTTTCAAATATCAGACTTAAATCCTTGGGGGCCTGGGGTGTGCGGAGGCCCTAGACTTTGACCGGGGGAGCATTTTAAAATATCGTCTCTGGGCCCAATCCAACCTTGCTACACCCCTGCTAGGGCTGTTTGCCCCCTTTATGCTAATGAGAATCTTTCCAAAGATTTTTACAGGAGGGCCTGATAAAATTATGTGCTAATCATCTTACCAGCCTCCTTGAGCAGTCTAAATCCTCTAGGAACCATCTTTCTGTATATAAAAACAGAGACTCCCCCACCCACCCCCCAAAAAACACCAACCGTTTTTATTTATAATGTAGGCATGTTTGGGGGAAATGCTGGATACATTAAAATGGCACTTATGATAAGCACATGAACAAAATAAGCACTCTGATCCCTTGTTCCCCCGCCTTCTTCAAAGGCCTGCTGAATGCACAGAGAGGAAGATTAGGGTTTCTTTGCTCCCCTGCCCCCATTTCCTGTGGAGAATTGAATTTGAAAGTCTCCACTTTGCACTTCTTAATAAGATAAGGACAGAATATAGGAACACCACAAGTTAGTGCATTGTCCTAATTTTGTGTTTTTAAAGGTTGATCTGCATTTTGCATTCCATAAATTACACCAAATAATTCATACACAATCCTAGCATCTTCATCCATAAGACACAGAATTCAGTCAGTTGACCTGCTTGTGGAATTTTAACCAAATTAGCAAAATGTAGATCCACATTTACCTGGACACAGACTTCTGCCCATTTAATCTTCAGCGAAGAAAGGTAGCTATGTGCAAAAGAACCAAAGATAGCTAATCCAAAGCTGGTTCCCAAGTATGACTCCTTTATAATGCTGAACCATTGCTCTTCCACAATCAGGTGGTGGAAACACATTTAGAATTGTGGATCCACACAACACATAATATGGCATAATTCCCATCCTCAGGTCAAAGTGCAGCATATTTGTGGCTGCAGCAACCTGACTTTGGCTCTTTGCACAGTGCCAGAGGTACATCTTCAATGCTGTGCCGCCCCTGTCACCAACCACCACACTGGGGAAATAGAGACTGCCCTCCTTCTCCACTTTCTCTCTCAGTCTGCCTTCTCCACTTTATCTCCACCACCAGCCCTTCTGAAGTTCTCCAGAGTTGCACAACTCCTGCAGCTTTCTCCTGGCTTGGAAGAAGGGTTGACAGGCAGGTGGGGAGATAAATTTTATTTACTCAGACAGAGAACCTTAAAGAGGCTTGCAGGGTAGCAAAATGCTTTGCAAGTTTCTTCATAGTTTGATGCCTCTGGATGGTCCCACTCCCCTCACTACTTATAGCTCAAGCAGAGCAAACGAAAATAAGCAAATTAATTAATTAACATTTCTATTCTGCTCTTCCTCCAATGAGCCCAGAGCAGCGTACATGGTCATGTGTATCCTCACAACAACCCTATGAGGTAGGTTAGGCTGGATCAGAGTCACCCGCTGAGCATCACAGCTTACAAGGGAAATGCTGATGTGAAGCTGCATATCAAGTCTGCCAGTTTTTTAACATCTCTCTTTGTTCCAAATTGCTTCTTTTGTTCCTTTACATACACACAAACGCCAGCCACTTCCCTTATGGGATGGTGGTGCTGTCCCCTTTCCCAAACTCTGATGGCTTTCTCTTCCAAACATTCAAGAGAAATTTCCAGATATTCCCCCAATTATTAAGGAAATATAACTAATATAAAGCATCCTGGGCTAACTGGTAATCTGCCTAATAATAGAGTTGCCATGTCCCCTGGAATTCAGGGTTTCACCCAGATTTTAAGCATCTCACCCAGATTGCTTAGCCCACCTGGATTCACATGGATTTCAGCTTTCTTTCTTTCTTTCTTTCTTTCTTTCTTTCTTTCTTTCTTTCTTTCTTTCTTTCTTTCTTTAAGCTTTCTTTCTTTTAAGTCCATGCTTAACTGCTGGACTTGGATTAAGGGAGGTAGCACAAGAGGATTTCACTTTCACAAGAACAGCAAGCCCCTGAGGAATGTTGCCTTTGAGGTTATTTTTAATCAGCAGGGGATCTCTATGGGGCAGTTGAGAGGATAGTTTGCTTTTGATGAAAATCACTGCCTGCCTACCAGGCTGTGTATTGTAATGTTTTACTTTTTTGGCTTTACATTCAATGCATGCCTGCCTAGAAGTAAGCACCATTGGTTTCAATCAGATCTTCTCTCAAATAAGTGTGTACAGAATTGCAGCCTTAATTTAAAAGCTGTGCTTTTGTTATTGTTGTTGTTGTTCTATTGCTGCTGTTAATATGTCAAGGAAAATGGTCAGGCAAAGATATCTTCCCCAACTATTGTTGGTAGATATCCAGAGCAAATACAAGTCAACTGGAAAGCGCAGCTGCTGATTTGCATATGCAACATTATTTTCAAGCCAATTTACATAATATGCAAATTAGGCACCCGGATTTGGGAAGCCAGAATATGGCAACCCTCCCTAGTAAGATGTGACAGTCCAGCAGCTATGACAATACTGTTAAGGATACTAAAATGGACTTTTCTCGTCCTTATAATGCTTAGTGAGGGGGTGAGGTAGATTGGGGGGGGGTGATTTTGAAATTAAGGGGTATGTGGCATCAGAATGCCCTCCACTTAAAACTAGCTGTGTTTTACGTTTCCATGGTTCCTGTTCACCTGGAAAACTGACCGATTTGCCATTGAATTTGAAACTTCCCAAGGGTCAGGCATATTCCAGCTGCTGAGCCACCATCACATGCAAGTTGTCCCCTATGGAAAAGATATGCTAATTTTTGTTCCCAGATCAAGCATCTGTGTTACCATGTGTGCTACAGACACTAGCAGGAGACAGTTACTCAGGTGTTAACAGTTAAGTGAGAAAAATCAGATTTATTCCCTATTACCGCCATAGTCACTAAAGCAATTGAAGGTGGATTCCCCATTCCAGTGTTTCATGATGGCATATTAATAGTTTAGAGTCTTGGTGATGCATTACCAGAAAAACTTTCCTAGCTGAATTATTCATATATTCAGCCTACTAAACCAGATAATAAGAGATGGCAGAACCTCTCCTTGAGTCTCATGGGGCATATTCATATATTTTAAAGATTAATATTCCGGCCAAATATATACCTTTCAAAATGTATTTTTGTCTAGTTCTTTCCATTCAATCAGTTTTGTGTTCTAATGTTTGAATTTTGTTCCTGAGGAACAATAATAACAACAGTTGCTGTGAACACACTAATTTAAACGTGAGATAGGTGTGCTGTTTCCCCCCATCCCTATATAAATGGTTACTGAATGTGGAGAACTCTCTGCTAATAGTTCCAGAATAATGTTATGCTTGTGGAAAGGGAGGGGGATGATGTTCACATCCCCTGTTCCCTCTGCTAGTACCCTCTGAAAATATGCCCCTGAGGGTTGGGGACCTTGAGGGACATATTTTCAGGGCATGAAAAGGGGAGGGGGGTCTGTGAAAATCACCCCTCCTATGAACACAATGTTACTCTTTATGTGAGCCCTGTAGTTTCATAGTACAAGTTTAATGTGAACTAAACTACTGTATTTACCCAGACCAAAGAGGACTCTAAATTTAAGACAATCCCCTTAAAAAGTAAAATCCAGGTAAATACCATATTTACTTAAAAAACAAAAAAAGGTACAGGATCCTGAAATTAAGATGACCTCATGGAACCTGGTAAGACTCAGCTGTTGCAAACTGTGCATGAGTATGTTATGCAAGGCACTTCTAGGGTATGTATGAACATAAGAACAGCGTTGCTGGATCAGGCCCAACGCCTATCTAGTCTAGCATCCTGTTTCACACAGTGTCCCAGGATGCTGGACTAGATAGGCCTTAGGCCTGATCCAGCAGGGCTGCTGTTATGTTCTTATATACTCTGGTCTATTCCTAGAAGTGGCTTGCATAGCAACAACAACAAATATTTATATATTGCTTTTCAGCAAAAGTTTCCAAAGTGGTTTACACAGAGAAATAATAAATAAACTAGCTGGGCAGGGCGCAGAGCATCTGTGCCTCCGGCTGGCCCACCCACCTGCTGCCACCTTTTCTCTCCCCCCGCCCACTTCTGGCCAGCCCCCTCCCCGCTGCTTTTGGGCCAGCCAGCCAGCTTCTTCTCCCCCCCCCCCCCCGCTTTTAGGCTGGCGGGCCAGCCGGTTGGCTTCTTCTCCCCCCTGCCCACTTCTTCCCCCCACCCCAGCTGCTTTTTGACTGGCTGGCCCACTTCTTCTCCCCGCTGCCCTTTTCTCCACAGGTCCCCCCCAACTTTTAGGCTGGTTGGTCAGCCAATCTGCTTCTCCCCCTCCCCACTGCCCACTTCTCTCGCCCTCCCGGGCTGCTTTTTGGCCAGCCAGCCTGCTTATTCTTCCCCCTGCCCGCTTCTCCCCCCCACACACACACACACTGCTGCTTTTAGGCTGGCAGGCTGGTCAGCCCACTTCTTCCCTCGACTGCTTCTTGGCCCCCTCACCACTTTTTGGCCAGCTGGCCCACTTCTTCTCCACCCACCCCAACCCCCACCACTCCTTTTAGGCTGGCGGACCAACTGGCCTGCTTCCCCCGCCCCCCAGCTGCCCGCTGCTTTCTGGCTGATGGCCAGCTGCCATTTTTTTCACCAGCCACTGCTGCAGCCACCATTTTCTTCCCTCCTACCTGTACCCATGGCTATCCGGCAGCTCTCCAAACCCTCGCAAGAGCTGCCACGCATGGGATTAGCCACGGGTACATCTTAGAGAATTAAATAAGATGGATCCCTGTCCCCAAAGGGCTCACAATCTAAAACAACAACAACAACATGATATACACCAGCAACAGTCACTGCAGGTACTGTGCTGGGGGTGGATAGGGCCAGTTACTCTCCCCCTGCTAAATAAAGAGAATCACTACGTTAAAAAGGTGCCTCTTTGATTATCCTTTACTGGACTGGAAGCCTTGATAAACACTTGCAAGCAAACCACTCAGGAATCCCAGTGAGGACTGAGGGCACAACATAAACAATATTAGCAGTACTAAATGCAGAGTCTTAATTTACTTCATATCAAGTAAACCATCTAGTGGGCCAGTTGAAGTCACCAGTAGAATGGGAGGTCAAAGCCAAGACTAATCAATCCACACAGAAAAGTAGGAAATAAAATAGATGATCAAGA